>NC_048570.1:95873081-96025581 GCF_013265735.2 Oncorhynchus mykiss | reverse complement strand
AGACATTAACACAGACAACAACCAGACATTAACACAGACAACAACCAGACATTAACACAGACAACAACCAGACATTAACACAGACAACAACCAGACATTAACACAGACAACAACCAGACATTAACACAGACAACAACCAGACATTAACACAGACAACAACCAGACATTAACACAGACAACAACCAGACATTAACACAGACAACAACCAGACATTAACACAGACAACAACCAGACATTAACACAGACAACAACCAGATATTAACACAGACAACAACCAGACATTAACACAGACAACAACCAGACATTAACACAGACAACAACCAGATATTAACACAGACAACAACCAGACATTAACACAGACAACAACCAGACATTAACACAGACAACAACCAGACATTAACACAGACAACAACCAGACATTAACACAGACAACAACCAGACATTAACACAGACAACAACCAGACATTAACACAGACAACAACCAGACATTAACACAGACAACAACCAGACATTAACACAGACAACAACCAGACATTAACACAGACAACAACCAGACATTAACACAGACAACAACCAGACATTAACACAGACAACAACCAGACATTAACACAGACAACAACCAGACATTAACACAGACAACAACCAGACATTAACACAGACAACAACCAGACATTAACACAGACAACAACCAGACATTAACACAGACAACAACCAGACATTAACACAGACAACAACCAGACATTAACACAGACAACAACCAGACATTAACACAGACAACAACCAGACATTAACACAGACAACAACCAGACATTAACACAGACAACAACCAGACATTAACACAGACAACAACCAGACATTAACACAGACAACAACCAGACATTAACACAGACAACAACCAGACATTAACACAGACAACAACCAGACATTAACACAGACAACAACCAGACATTAACACAGACAACAACCAGAAATTAACACAGACAACAACCAGACATTAACACAGACAACAACCAGACATTAACACAGACAACAACCAGACATTAACACAGACAACAACCAGACATTACCACAGACAACAACCAGACATTAACACAGACAACAACCAGACATTAACACAGACAACAACCAGACATTAACACAGACAACAACCAGACATTAACACAGACAACAACCAGACATTAACACAGACAACAACCAGACATTAACACAGACAACAACCAGACATTAACACAGACAACAACCAGACATTAACACAGACAACAACCAGACATTAACACAGACAACAACCAGACATTACCACAGACAACAACCAGACATTAACACAGACAACAACCAGACATTAACACAGACAACAACCAGACATTAACACAGACAACAACCAGACATTAACACAGACAACAACCAGACATTAACACAGACAACAACCAGACATTAACACAGACAACAACCAGACATTAACACAGACAACAACCAGACATTAACACAGACAACAACCAGACATTAACACAGACAACAACCAGACATTAACACAGACAACAACCAGACATTAACACAGACAACAACCAGACATTAACACAGACAACAACCAGAAATTAACACAGACAACAACCAGACATTAACACAGACAACAACCAGACATTAACACAGACAACAACCAGACATTAACACAGACAACAACCAGACATTAACACAGACAACAACCAGACATTAACACAGACAACAACCAGACATTAACACAGACAACAACCAGACATTAACACAGACAACAACCAGACATTAACACAGACAACAACCAGACATTAACACAGACAAATAACACAAATTGAATCATGTAGTAACCAAAAAAGTGTTAAACAAATCAAAATATATTTTAGATGTTACATTCTTCAAAGTAGCCACCCTTTGCCCTGATGACAGCTTTGATTGATGACAATCAAATACTTAAACTTGATTGAAGTCCACCTGCGTTAAATTCAATTGATTGGACATGATTTGGAAAGGCAACACACCTGTCTATATAAGGTCTCACAGTTGACAGTGCATGTCAGAGCAAAAACCAAGCCATGAGGTGGAAGGAATTATCCATGTTGCTCCGAGAGACAGGATTGTGTCGAGGCACAGATCTGGGGAAGGGAACCAGAAAATGGTTCATAATATTTGTTGTGGCTTTTCTGGTAGATGAAGCTGAAAATTGCAACCAACTTTCTATGACTTGTTTTAAAAATAGAGATATTTTGGAGATTTTCTTTTCAAATATCTGAAAGTGAGAGGTTGTAATCTGAATCAAGGGAGAGGTTGTAATCTGAATCAAGGGAGAGGTTGTAATCTGAATCAAGGGAGAGGTTGTAATCTGAATCAAGGGAGAGGTTGTAATCTGAATCAAGGGAGGGGTTGTAATCTGAATCAAGGGAGGGGTTGTAATCTGAATCAAGGGAGGGGTCTCTCTGTCTCTCTCTATCTCTCTGTCTCTCTCTCTGTCTCTCTCTATCTCTCTCTCTGTATCTCTCTCTCTGTATCTGTATCTCTCTGTACCTCTGTCTCTCTCTCTCTCTCTCTCTCTCTCTCTCTCTCTATCTATCTCTCTGTATCTCTATCTCTCTGTTTCTCTGTCTCTCTCTATCTCTCTGTCTCTCTCTCTATCTCTCTCTCTGTCTCTATCTCTCTCTCTGTATCTCTCTCTCGCTGTCTCTCTCCCTCTCTCCTGCTGCCTCTCCCGGTGGTTAATTAACCACACCAGATGAGTCTATCTCAGCAGTGTAAATCATCACTGCTGCTCAGGGATCTCAGCATGGTGTGTGTGTGTGTGTGTGTGTGTGTGTGTGTGTGTGCATGCAGTATAAGGAGATGCACACCTGTTGTGTTGGCTAACCACACACACACACACCTGTTGTGTTGGCTAACCACACACACACACACACCTGTTGTGTTGGCTAACCACACACACACACACACACACACACCCGTTGTGTTGGCTAACCACACACACAACCTCTACACAGAATCCATCAACTTCCTCATTCAACTTTTATAGGATGTAATAAATGTCTCAGCTGTAATCAACATCTCGGGGACCATGGCAACACACGCTTCCCTCACTGTAGTGGTAGGAGCTTCACTGACCCCTCTGGTCTAAAGTAGTGCACTATGTAGGGAATAGGGCTCTAAAGTAGTGTAATATGTAGGCAATAGGGCCCTGGTTAGACGTAGTGTACTATGCATGGAATAGGGTAGAGAGAGTAGAGTATAGATGGAGTTTCTACCATTGGATTGGTGGAGTCATTGGCTAGAGGGAGTTTCTATCATTGGATTGGTGGAGTCATTGGCTAGAGGGAGTTTCTATCATTGGATTGGTGGAGTCATTGGCTAGAGGGAGTTTCTATCATTGGATTGGTGGAGTCATTGGCTAGAGGGAGTTTCTATCATTGGATTGGTGGAGTCATTGGCTAGAGGGAGTTCCTATCATTGGATTGGTGTAGTCATTGGCTAGAGGGAGTTTCTATCATTGTATTGGTGGAGTCATTGGCTAGAGGGAGTTCCTATCATTGGATTGGCTGATTCATTGGCTAGAGGGAGTTTCTACCATTGGATTGGTGGAGTCATTGGCTAGAGGGAGTTTCTATCATTGGATTGGTGGAGTCATTGGCTAGCGGGAGTTTCTACCATTGGATTGGTGGAGTCATTGGCTAGAAGGAGTTTCTATCATTGGATTGGTGGAGTCATTGGCTAGAGGGAGTTTCTATCATTGGATTGGCGGAGTCATTGGCTAGAGGGAGTTTCTATCATTGGATTGGCTGATTCATTGGCTAGAGGGAGTTTCTATCATTGGATTGGTGGAGTCATTGGCTAGAGGGAGTTTCTATCATTGGATTGGTGGAGTCATTGGCTAGAGGGAGTTTCTACCATTGGATTGGTGGAGTCATTGGCTAGAGGGAGTTTCTACCATTGGATTGGTGGAGTCATTGGCTAGAGGGAGTTTCTAGCATTACTAAATCCATGGGAAGTTTGAACCCCTGTGTGTATTTTTGGTCGATTGGGTCTCTATCTCTCTGTCTCTGTCTCTCTCTGTCTCTCTCTCTCTCTCTCTCTCTCTGTGTCTCTCTCGCTATATCTCTCTCTATCTCTGTCTCTCTCTCACTGTCTCTCTCTCTCTCTGTATCTCTCTCTCTGTCTCTCTCTCTATCTATGTCTCTCTCTCTCTATCTGTCTCTCTCTCTCTGTCTCTCTCTCTCTCTCTCTGTATCTCTCTCTCCCACAAATTGTTAGTTCACATGTTCTGACAATTCTATGACTTGGTCTCTATAGCAACAGCACTTCAAGCTGGGGATGAGAGGGAGGAGGGGAGATGAGAGGCCAGAGGGAGAGCTGCTTGTCTGAGTCTCCTGGGGTTCATCAGGGGTGAGAGGCAAACAACATCCTCACAATATCCCTTATTAACCTGACTAAAACATCCTCACAATATCTCTTATAAACCTGACTAAAACATCCTCACAATATCCCTTATAAACCTGACTAAAACATCCTCACAATATCCCTTATAAACCTGACTAAAGCATCCTCACAATATCTCTTATAAACCTGACTAAAACATCCTCACACTATCCCTTATAAACCTGACTAAAACATGTCAGGTTCACTGGTGTCTGAGAGAGACAGAGAGACAGAACTAGACTGTCTTCCTCTCTGAGAACCAATCAGGTTCACTGGTGTCTGAGAGGGACAGAGAGACAGAACTAGACTGTCTTCCTCTCTGAGAACCAATCAGGTTCACTGGTGTCTGAGAGAGACAGAACTAGACTGTCTTCCTCTCTGAGAACCAATCAGGGAGGGTAATTGCTACACAGCAGTTGCATGACAGCTGTATGTTCTGTTCTGGTGGCTTATTTTAAGAGAAATGTTGTTTTGGGTTCCAGATTGAAAACCTAGCAGAATGTGTCTGGGGTTGTCTCCTGGCTCCCTTTAGTGATGTACTACCCCATAGGGCCCTGGTCTAAAGTAGTGCACTATATAGGGAATAGGGTGCCATAGGGCCCTGGTCTAAAGTAGTGCACTATATAAGGTGCCATAGGGCTCTGGTGCCATTTGGTACACAGCCTGTGTGCTGTCGAGCGATGAGGAGATGCGATGAGGAGATGCGATGAGGAGATGCGATGAGGAGAAGCGATGAGGAGAAGCGATGAGGAGAAGCGATGAGGAGATGCGATGAGGAGAAGCGATGAGGAGAAGCGATGAGGAGAAGCGATGAGGAGAAGCGATGAGGAGATGCGATGAGGTGAAGCGATGAGGAGATGTGATGAGAAGCGATGAGGAGATGCGATGAGGAGAAGCGATGAGGAGAAGCGATGAGGAGATGTGATGAGAAGCGATGAGGTGAAGCGATGAGGAGATGTGATGAGAAGCGATGAGGAGATGCGATGAGGAGAAGCGATGAGGAGAAGCGATGAGGAGAAGCGATGAGGAGATGCGATGAGGAGAAGCGATGAGGAGAAGCGATGAGGAGATGCGATGAGGAGATGTGAGGAGATGCGATGAGGAGATGTGATGAGAAGCGATGAGGTGAAGCGATGAGGAGATGCGATGAGGAGAAGCGATGAGGAGATGCGATGAGGAGATGTGATGAGAAGCGATGAGGTGAAGCGATGAGGAGATGTGATGAGAAGCGATGAGGAGATGCGATGAGGAGAAGCGATGAGGAGAAGCGATGTGGAGAAGCGATGAGGAGATGCGATGAGGAGAAGCGATGAGGAGATGCGATGAGGAGATGCGATGAGGAGAAGCGATGAGGAGAAGCGATGAGGAGAAGCGATGAGGAGATGCGATGAGGAGAAGCGATGAGGAGATGCGATGAGGAGATGTGATGAGAAGCGATGAGGTGAAGCGATGAGGAGAAGCATTGAGGAGATGCGATGAGGAGAAGCGATGAGGAGAAGCGATGAGGAGATGCGATGAGGAGAAGCGATGAGGAGAAGTGATGAGAAGTGATGAGGAGATGCGATGAGGAGATGCGACAGGACTGAAATGAAAGTACTTAATGCGTGGGTTACAAAAGAGACATGGATTCTGGAAACAGCTTTTCACAGAAGTAATGCAGCGATGGGAATCAGGGATATTTTAGTTCAATAGTCATTAACTACTTAACAGGACTGTTAAGGGGTATCAGGACTGTTAAGGGGTATTTAACCTTTGACCTTTTTGGAAATGTATTTTATGCTTATTCTTATTTTAAACTTCAAATTAAAGCCCCCCCCCCCCCCCCCTCCCCCTAGCCCTGGTTCATCCTTGGCAGCAATTTCCAAACGCCTGAAGTTACCACGTTCATCTCTACAAACAATAGTACGCAAGTATAAACACCATGGGACCACGCAGCCGTCATACCAATCAGGAAGGAGATGGGTTCTGTCTCCTAGAGATGAACGTACTTTGGTGTGAAAAGAGCAAATCAATCCCAGAACAACAGCAAAGTACCTTGTGAAGATGCTGGAGGAAACGGGTACAAAAGTATCTATTTCCACAGTAAAACGAGTCCTATATCGACATAACCTGAAAGGCCGCTCAGCAAGGAAGAAGCCACTGCTCCAAAACCGCCATAAAAAAACCAGACTACGGTTTGTAACTGCACATGGTGACAAAGATAGTACTTTTTGGAGAAATGTCTTCTGGTCTGATGAAACAAAAATAGAACTGTTTGGCCATAATGACCATCGTCCCTTTTTGGAGAAAAAGGGGGAAGGGGATTTGAGGTGTCAAATCAAATCAAATGTATTTATATAGCCCTTCGTACATCAGCTGATATCTCAAAGTGCTGTAAAGAAACCCTGTCTAAAACTGGGAGGGGGAGGGGGAGAGAGGGGAAGAGGGAGGGGAGGGGGAGGGAGAGAGGTTGGGAATTAAAGAATTGAGGGGAGAGAGAAGATTGACTAAATTATTAAAGCACTATTAAAATTCATTCAACACAGTTGCCTGAAATGCCTTAAAAGGTGTTGAATATTTGATTGGTTTCCGTATATAGATTTGGGGGTTTTGCTTCAGAATTAAATGGTTTGTTTTTGCCATTTTGCACCATTTTCTAACAGACATGTTATGAACAGGAGAGAAGAGTGAATGTTTTATCCATCAGGAGAGTTTACCCTGTCTCGGTTAATAGACATGTTATGAACAGGAGAGAAGAGTGAATGTTTTATCCAACAGGAGAGTTTACCCTGGCTCTGTTAATAGACATGTTATGAACAGGAGAGAAGAGTGAATGTTTTATCCATCAGGAGAGTTTACCCTAGCTCTGTTAATAGACATGTTATGAACAGGAGAGTCTAGTGTTTACCCTGGCTCTGTTAATAGACATGTTATGAACAGGAGAGTCTAGTGTTTACCCTGGCTCTGTTAATAGACATGTTATGAACAGGAGAGTCTAGTGTTTACCCTGGCTCTGTTAATAGACATGTTATGAACAGGAGAGAAGAGTGAATGTTTTATCCATCAGGAGAGTTTACCCTGGCTCTGTTAATAGACATGTTATGAACAGGAGAGAAGAGTGAATGTTTTATCCAACAGGAGTGTTTACCCTGGCTCTGTTAATAGACATGTTATGAACAGGAGAGAAGAGTGAATGTTTTATCCAACAGGAGAGTTTACCCTGTCTCTGTTAATGGACATGTTATGAACAGGAGTGTCTAGTGTTTACCCTGGTTCTGTTAATAGACATGCTATGAACAGGAGTGTTTACCCTGGCTCTGTTAATGGACATGTTATGAACAGGAGTGTTTACCCTGGCTCTGTTAATGGACATGTTATGAACAGGAGTGTTTACCCTGGCTCTGTTAATGGACATGTTATGAACAGGAGTGTTTACCTGGGTCCTGTCCTGCTGTTCATATACAGGAAGACAGTGTGACAGACTGATCCTGTCCTGCTGTTCATATACAGGAAGACAGTGTGACAGACTGATCCTGTCCTGCTGTTCGTATACAGGAAGACAGTGTGACAGACTGATCCTGTCCTGCTGTTCATATACAGGAAGACAGTGTGACAGACTGATCCTATAATGTCTGCTGCCAGTCACTCTGATCAAGATGGCACCCTATTCCCTATGTAATGCACTACCAGGACCCATTAGGCTCTGGTCAGAATTAGTGTGGCTGTACTCTGGCTCTAGGAGGAGGCCGGCCTCTACTCTGGCTGTAGCAGGAGGCTGGTCGGCCTCTACTCTGTAGCAGGAGGCCGATCTCTACTCTGTACTCTATAATCACAGCCGTATATACCCCCCCCCAAGCAGACACATTGTTGGCTCTGAATGAACTTTATTTGACTCTTTGCAAACTGGAAACCATTTATCCGGAGGCTGCATTCATTGTAGCTGGGGATTTTAACAAGGCTAATCTGAAAACAAGACTCCCCAAATTTTATCAGCATATCGATTGCGCAACCAGGGGTGGAAAGACCTTGGATCATTGTTACTCTAACTTCCGCGATGCATATAAGGCCCTGCCCCGCCCCCCTTTCGGAAAAGCTGACCACGACTCCATTTTGTTGATCCCTGCCTACAGACAGAAACTAAAACAAGAGGCTCCCACGCTGAGGTCCGACCAAGCTGACTCCACACTCCAAGACTGCTTCCATCACGTGGACTGGGAGATGTTTCGTATTGCGTCAGACAACAACATTGACGAATACGCTGATTCGATGTGCGAGTTCATTAGAACGTGCGTTGAAGATGTCGTTCCCATAGCAACGATTAAAACATTCCCTAACCAGAAACCGTGGATTGATGGCAGCATTCGTGTGAAACTGAAAGCGCGAACCACTGCTTTTAATCAGGGCAAGGTGTCTGGTAACATGACCGAATACAAACAGTGCAGCTATTCCCTCCGCAAGGCTATCAAACAAGCTAAGCGCCAGTACAGAGACAAAGTAGAATCTCAATTCAACGGCTCAGACACAAGAGGCATGTGGCAGGGTCTACAGTCAATCACGGACTACAGGAAGAAATCCAGCCCAGTCACGGACCAGGATGACCTGCTCCCAGGCAGACTAAATAACTTTTTTGCCCGCTTTGAGGACAATACAGTGCCACTGACACGGCCTGCAACGAAAACTTGCGGTCTCTCCTTCACTGCAGCCGAGGTGAGTAAGACATTTAAACGTGTTAACCCTCGCAAGGCTGCAGGCCCAGACGGCATCCCCAGCCGCGCCCTCAGAGCATGCGCAGACAAGCTGGCCGGTGTGTTTACGGACATATTCAATCAATCCCTATACCAGTCTGCTGTTCCCACATGCTTCAAGAGGGCCACCATTGTTCCTGTTCCCAAGAAAGCTAAGGTAACTGAGCTAAACGACTACCGCCCCGTAGCACTCACTTCCGTCATCATGAAGTGCTTTGAGAGACTAGTCAAGGACCATATCACCTCCACCCTACCTGACACCCTAGACCCACTCCAATTTGCTTACCGCCCAAATAGGTCCACAGACGATGCAATCTCAACCACACTGCACACCGCCCTAACCCATCTGGACAAGAGGAATACCTATGTGAGAATGCTGTTCATTGACTACAGCTCGGCATTCAACACCATAGTACCCTCCAAGCTCGTCATCAAGCTCGAGACCCTGGGTCTCGACCCCACCCTGTGCAACTGGGTACTGGACTTCCTGACGGGCCGCCCCCAGGTGGTGAGGGTAGGCAACAACATCTCCTCCCCGCTGATCCTCAACACTGGGGCCCCACAAGGGTGCGTTCTGAGCCCTCTCCTGTACTCCCTGTTCACCCACGACTGCGTGGCCACGCACGCCTCCAACTCAATCATCAAGTTTACAGACGACACAACAGTGGTAGGCTTGATTACCAACAACGACGAGACGGCCTACAGGGAGGAGGTGAGGGCCCTCGGAGTGTGGCGTCAGGAAAATAACCTCACACTCAACGTCAACAAAACTAAGGAGATGATTGTGGACTTCAGGAAACAGCAGAGGGAACACCCCCCTATCCACATCGATGGAACAGTAGTGGAGAGGGTAGCAAGTTTTAAGTTCCTCGGCATACACATCACAGACAAACTGAATTGGTCCACTCACACAGACAGCATTGTGAAGAAGGCGCAGCAGCGCCTCTTCAACCTCAGGAGGCTGAAGAAATTCGGCTTGTCACCAAAAGCACTCACAAACTTCTACAGATGCACAATCGAGAGCATCCTGGCGGGCTGTATCACCGCCTGGTACGGCAACTGCTCCGCCCTCAACCGTAAGGCTCTCCAGAGGGTAGTGAGGTCTGCACAACGCATCACCGGGGGCAAACTACCTGCCCTCCAGGACACCTACACCACCCGATGTCACAGGAAGGCCATAAAGATCATCAAGGACATCAACCACCCGAGCCACTGCCTGTTCACCCCGCTATCATCCAGAAGGCGAGGTCAGTACAGGTGCATCAAAGCTGGGACCGAGAGACTGAAAAACAGCTTCTATCTCAAGGCTATCAGACTGTTAAACAGCCATCACTAACATTGAGTGGCTGCTGCCAACACACTGACACTGACTCAACTCCAGCCACTTTAATAATGGGAATTGATGGGAAATGATGTAAATATATCACTAGCCACTTTAAACAATGCTACCTTATATAATGTTACTTACCCTACATTATTCATCTCATATGCATACGTATATACTGTACTCTATATCATCGACTGTATCCTTATGTAATACATGTATCACTAGCCACTTTAACTATGCCACTTTGTTTACATACTCATCTCATATGTATATACTGTACTCGATACCATCTACTGTATCTTGCCTATGCTGCTCTGTACCATCACTCGTTCATATATCCTTATGTACATATTCTTTATCCCCTCACACTGTGTACAAGACAGTAGTTTTGGAATTGTTAGTTAGATTACTTGTTGGTTATTACTGCATTGTCGGAACTAGAAGCACAAGCATTTCGCTACACTCGCATTAACATCTGCTAACCATGTGTATGTGACAAATAAATTTGATTTGATTTTGATTTACTCTGGCTGTAGTAGGAGGCTGGCCGGCCGGCCTCTACTCTGGCTGTAGCAGGAGGCTGGTCGGCCTCTACTCTGTCCCCTCATTATAGCCTAGTTGATGTTATTCCTGATGACTTTAATCTGTTGATGGAAGTAGGATGCATTTGATTGGTTTAATCTGGGGGGAAATAACTCCAATCATTGATCAGCTAAATGTGTTGTTTTGAAGAAAGAAAGAGGCAACAAGAAACAGCCATTATTGAATCATTATTTTCTGTTTATTTCAATGATGTATCGTATCGCCCGAAGGAGTTGTCCTTTTCACAGTCAGTCTGTTATATGGCAAGATGAACCTCTAGAGCTGGGATCCTCATGGTCTGTTTGATCAGAGACAGAATAACTGAGAGGAAACAAGAGTCCCCTCAGCCAGCTGGTTCTGAGGCTCAGTTCACTAACCCAAACCAACCCCATAGAGCCTCAGGACAGCAGTCAGCCAGCTGGTTCTGAGGCTCAGTTCACTAACCCAAACCAACCCCATAGAGCCTCAGGACAGCAGTCAGCCAGCTGGTTCTGAGGCTCAGTTCACTAACCCAAACCAACCCCATAGAGCCTCAGGACAGCAGTCAGCCAGCTGGTTCTGAGGCCCAGTTGAGGGAACATGGAGACAGAGAGACATCTTTATGGTCCTGTTTGTCTCCAGACTCTCTGGACTAGATGAGCTAAATGGTAATGCTCTTATTATCTGATCTATTAGAAACTGCAACTCCCTTGTCTTTACTGTTAACTGCCAAAGGGCCCCGTTGTTGCACATGGAAATACAACTAACCTATAGAACTGGAAGGTTCTGAGACATATTGAGAGTTTGACTGGAAGGTTCTGAGACATATTGAGAGTTTGACTGGAAGGCTCTGAGACATATTGACAGTTTGACTGGAAGGTTCTGAGACATATTGAGAGTTTGACTGGAAGGCTCTGAGACATATTGAGAGTTGAAGGTTCTGAGACATATTGAGAGTTTGACTGGAAGGTTCTGAGACATATTGACAGTTTGACTGGAAGGTTCTGAGACATATTGACAGTTTGACTGGAAGGATCTGAGACATATTGACAGTTGAAGGCTCTGAGACAGTTGAAGGTTCTGAGACATATTGACAGTTTGCCTGGAAGGTTCTGAGACATATTGACAGTTTGACTGAAAGGCTCTGAGACATATTGACAGTTTGACTGGAAGGTTCTGAGACAGTTTGCCAAACCTGCTTTATAATTTGACAACAACAATCCATTGTTACCCAGCCCTCCATTAGTCTCCAGTCTCCAGTCTCTCACACAGGGCTGGAATGCCCGTTGGCGCCAGTTCTCAATCCACAGACTGTATGGAGAGTTCAGCAAACAGCTTTCAATACAGAGATTGTCAATCCCCTTGTTCTGATTGGGACAGTAAAGGACGCCATGTTGATTCCAACAGTCCAGTATTTTCCCTCCCTCCAACCTGGCTGGTCACTAGATTGGGGCAGTAAAGGACACCATGTTGATTCCAACAGTCCAGTATTTTCCCTCCCTCCAACCCGGCTGGTTGTTAGATTGGGGCAGTAAAGGACGCCATGTTGATTCCAACAGTCCAGTATTTTCCCTCCCTCCAACCCGGCTGGTTGTTAGATTGGGACAGTAAAGGACGCCATGTTGATTCCAATAGTCCAGTATTTTCCCTCCCTCCAACCCGGCTGGTCACTAGATTGGGGCAGTAAAGGACACCATGTTGATTCCAACAGTCCAGTATTTTCCCTCCCTCCAACCCGGCTGGTTGTTAGATTGGGGCAGTAAAGGACGCCATGTTGATTCCAACAGTCCAGTATTTTCCCTCCCTCCAACCCGGCTGGTCACTAGATTGGGGCAGTAAAGGACACCATGTTGATTCCAACAGTCCAGTATTTTCCCTCCCTCCAAACCCAGCATCTGTCAGTACCTTGTTGAGTCAGTCAATCAGCCCCTAGACGAGCAGTCACACATGCCCTGGCAGAGACACTGGCAGAACCCATAGACCAGACACACAGTCAGACTGGACGGTACCAGGCTCACACAGACTATGCCCAGCGTCACCCTCTGGATCACCAGCAGGTAGATGCCCAGGGGCAGGGACCCGAAGTAGAACAGCCCCAGGAGCCACACCAGGATCCTGGGGACGTGCGAACACAACTTGGACAGGGCTTCCTGAACCTCCTGCCCGTTGGAGCCCACGGAGATAGAGTCCAGGCTGTGCTCTGTGAAGTGGTCTGAGCTTCCCAGGCCCCCGGGCCCCATGTCCCTCTGAACCTCCATGATAGTGATCACCAGGCAGTTGGAGGAGTGAAGCAAGGGGGAGGTGGAGGACAGGCTCTTGGGGGTGAGGGTCACCTCTTGGTCAGAGCTCCAGGACTTATCCCTGACAGCCAGGCAGGATATGACGTTGGAGTCGTCGGGGAGGCCCGACACCTCGTATTCGCTGACCTCTGTTTCGTGTCGGCAGAAGGGGCAGGAAATGCAGCCCAAGACGTCCCCCGTGTCCAGGATCTTGTTGAGGCAGCGGGCACACACCCGGTGGAGGCAGTCCAGGATCTTGGGCCTGCGGTTGTGGACATTGTAACGCTGGTAACAGATCTTACACTCCAGCTCGTCTGTGATTGGTGGGGTCGGGCTCAGGGTGGGGGTGGTGACAGGGTTGACGGTGGAGGGGGGCATCTCATCCGGGTCAGGCTGAGGAACACTCATCATGGACGCATGCTCTGAGGAAGAGAGGGAGAGAGAGGGAGGGAGAGAGGGTGATGGAGAGAGAGAGAGTGAGAGAGAGGGAGGGAGGGAGTGAGAGGGATGGAGGGAGGGAGAGAGAGGGAGTGAGAGGGGGATGGAGAGAGAGGGAGGGAGAGGGGAATGGAGAGAGAGGGAGAGGGAGTGAGTGAGAGGGATGGAGAGAGATAGATGGAGGGATGGAGAGAGGGATGGAGAGAGATAGATGGAGAGAGAGAAGTTAGGTAATTTCTTTACACCTTATGGTACATTTTTCAAGTTCATTAAAGAGGTCAAAGGTACTCGAGACATTTAGAATATTTTCACGATTTCAAAAACATTCATGAAAATGAGTTTCTCATCATGGCAAGTACATGTGATGGTGAATGAGAACCAAAAGATTTACACCAAGTGTGATGTTTCTGATGTGGTCTGATGAAACCACATCAGACTGTTGTTGACCTCTATCAGCTTTAGAACAACACATCAGACTGTTGTTGACCCTACCTCTATCAGGACTAGAACAACACACCAGACTGTTGTTGACCCTACCTCTATCAGGACTAGAACAACACACCAGACTGTTGTTGACCTATATCAGGACTAGAACAATACACCAGACTGTTGTTGACCTCTATCAGGACTAGAACAACACACCAGACTGTTGTTGACCTCTATCAGCTCTAGAACAACACACCAGACTGTTGTTGACCTCTATCAGGACTAGAACAACACACCAGACTGTTGTTGACCTCTATCAGGACTAGAACAACACACCAGACTGTTGTTGACCTCTATCAGGACTAGAACAACACACCAGACTGTTGTTGACCTCTATCAGCTCTAGAACAACACACCAGACTGTTGTTGACCTCTATCAGGACTAGAACAACACACCAGACTGTTGTTGACCTCTATCAGCTCTAGAACAACACACCAGACTGTTGTTGACCTCTATCAGGACTAGAACAACACACCAGACTGTTGTTGACACTACCTCTATCAGCTCTAGAACAACACACCAGACTGTTGTTGACCTCTATCATGACTAGAACAACACACCAGACTGTTGTTGACCTATATCGGGACTAGAACAATACACCAGACTGTTGTTGACCTCTATCAGGACTAGAACAACACACCAGACTGTTGTTGACCTCTATCAGGACTAGAACAACACACCAGACTGTTGTTGACCTCTATCAGGACTAGAACAACACATCAGACTGTTGTTGACCTCTATCAGGACTAGAACAACACATCAGACTGTTGTTGACCTCTATCAGGACTAGAACAACACACCAGACTGTTGTTGACCCTACCTCTATCAGGACTAGAACAACACATCAGACAGTTGTTGACCTCTATCAGGACTAGAACAACACACCAGACTGTTGTTGACCCTACCTCTATCAGGACTAGAACAACACACCAGACTGTTGTTGACCCTACCTCTATCAGGACTAGAACAACACACCAGACTGTTGTTGACCCTACCTATATCAGGACTAGAACAACACACCAGACTGTTGTTGACCCTACCTCTATCAGGACTAGAACAACACACCAGACTGTTGTTGACCTCTATCAGGACTAGAACAACACACCAGACTGTTGTTGACCTCTATCAGCTCTAGAACAACACACCAGACTGTTGTTGACCTCTATCAGGACTAGAACAACACACCAGACTGTTGTTGACCCTACCTCTATCAGCTCTAGAACAACACACCAGACTGTTGTTGACCTCTATCAGGACTAGAACAACACACCAGACTGTTGTTGACCTCTATCAGGACTAGAACAACACACCAGACTGTTGTTGACCTCTATCATGACTAGAACAACACACCAGACTGTTGTTGACCTATATCAGGACTAGAACAATACACCAGACTGTTGTTGACCTCTATCAGGACTAGAACAACACACCAGACTGTTGTTGACCTCTATCAGGACTAGAACAACACACCAGACTGTTGTTGACCTCTATCAGGACTAGAACAACACACCAGACTGTTGTTGACCTCTATCAGGACTAGAACAACACACCAGACTGTTGTTGACCTCTATCAGGACTAGAACAACACATCAGACTGTTGTTGACCCTACCTATATCAGCTCTAGAACAACACACCAGACTGTTGTTGACCCTACCTCTATCAGGACTAGAACAACACACCAGACTGTTGTTGACCTCTATCAGGACTAGAACAACACATCAGACTGTTGTTGACCTCTATCAGGACTAGAACAACACATCAGACTGTTGTTGACCTCTATCAGGACTAGAACAACACATCAGACTGTTGTTGACCTCTATCAGCTCTAGAACAACACATCAGACTGTTGTTGACCTCTATCAGGACTAGAACAACACATCAGACTGTTGTTGACCTCTATCAGGACTAGAACAACACATCAGACTGTTGTTGACCTCTATCAGGACTATAACAACACACCAGACTGTTGTTGACCTCTATCAGGACTAGAACAACACATCCGACTGTTGTTGACCTCTATCAGGACTAGAACAACACACCAGACTGTTGTTGACCTCTATCAGGACTAGAACAACACATCAGACTGTTGTTGACCTCTATCAGGACTAGAACAACACATCAGACTGTTGTTGACCCTACCTATATCAGCTCTAGAACAACACACCAGACTGTTGTTGACCCTACCTCTATCAGGACTAGAACAACACACCAGACTGTTGTTGACCCTACCTCTATCAGGACTAGAACAACACACCAGACTGTTGTTGACCCTACCTCTATCAGGACTAGAACAACACATCAGACTGTTGTTGACCCTACCTCTATCAGGACTAGAACAACACATCAGACTGTTGTTGACCTCTATCAGGACTAGAACAACACATCAGACTGTTGTTGACCTCTATCAGGACTAGAACAACACATCAGACTGTTGTTGACCTCTATCAGGACTAGAACAACACACCAGACTGTTGTTGACCTCTATCAGGACTAGAACAACACACCAGACTGTTGTTGACCCTACCTCTATCAGGACTAGAACAACACATCAGACTGTTGTTGACCTCTATCAGGACTAGAACAACACACCAGACTGTTGTTGACCTCTATCAGGACTAGAACAACACACCAGACTGTTGTTGACCCTACCTCTATCAGGACTAGAACAACACACCAGACTGTTGTTGACCTCTATCAGGACTAGAACAACACACCAGACTGTTGTTGACCCTACCTCTATCAGGACTAGAACAACACACCAGACTGTTGTTGACCCTACCTCTATCAGGACTAGAACAACACATCAGACTGTTGTTGACCTCTATCAGGACTAGAACAACACATCAGACTGTTGTTGACCTCTCTCAGGACTAGAACAACACACCATACTGTTGTTGACCTCTATCAGGACTAGAACAACACACCAGACTGTTGTTGACCTCTATCAGGACTAGAACAACACACCAGACTGTTGTTGACCTCTATCAGGACTAGAACAACACACCAGACTGTTGTTGACCTCTATCAGGACTAGAACAAGACTATCTCTACTAAACGTCCCTGTCTCCTCATGTCTCTGTCTCTGTTCTGCAGCCTCTATCTCTACTAAAGGTCCCTGTCTCCTCATGTCTGAGCTGTTCATTGTGTTCTTCATAATGTGGTCGATCAGAAGGCAGGCTGTGTCTGTTTCTACTCAGAGAGATAACGTAATGACTTCTCCACGTAGAGGTTATTCACTGTGTCTGTTTCTACTCAGAGAGATAATGTAGTGACTTCTCCACGTAGAGGTTATTCATTGTGTCTGTTTCTACTCAGAGAGATAACGTAATGACTTCTCCACGTAGAGGTTATTCACTGTGTCTGTTTCTACTCAGAGAGATAACGTAGTGACTTCTCCACGTAGAGGTTATTCACTGTGTCTGTTTCTACTCAGAGAGATAATGTAGTGACTTCTCCACGTAGAGGTTATTCACTGTGTCTGTTTCTACTCAGAGAGATAACGTAATGACTTCTCCACGTAGAGGTTATTCACTGTGTCTGTTTCTACTCAGAGAGATAACGTAGTGACTTCTCCACGTAGAGGTTATTCACTGTGTCTGTTTCTACTCAGAGAGATAACGTAGTGACTTCTCCACGTAGAGGTTATTCACTGTGTCTGTTTCTACTCAGAGAGATAACGTAGTGACTTCTCCACGTAGAGGTTATTCACTGTGTCTGTTTCTACTCAGAGAGATAACGTAATGACTTCTCCACGTAGAGGTTATTCACTGTGTCTGTTTCTACTCAGAGAGATAATGTAATGACTTTAGCCTGGTTGACTGTTCAGAGACAGGTTAGCGTGGTTACTGCTCAGAGACAGGTTAGCATGGCTGACTGCTCAGAGACGGGTTAGCCTGGCTGACTGCTCAGAGACGGGTTAGCCTGGCTGACTGACTGCTCAGTGTGGCTGACTGCTCAGAGACGGGTTAGCCTGGCTGACTGCTCAGAGACGGGTTAGCCTGGCTGACTGACTGCTCAGTGTGGCTGACTGCTCAGAGATGGGTTAGTGTGGCTGACTGCTCAGAGACGGGTTAGCCTGGCTGACTGACTGCTCAGTGTGGCTGACTACTCAGAGACGGGTTAGTGTGGCTGACTGTTCAGAGACGGGTTAGCCTGGCTGACTGACCGCTCAGTGTGGCTGACTGCTCAGAGATGGGTTAGTGTGGCTGACTGCTCAGAGACGGGTTAGCCTGGCTGACTGACTGCTCAGTGTGGCTGACTACTCAGAGACGGGTTAGTGTGGCTGACTGTTCAGAGACGGGTTAGCCTGGCTGACTGTTCAGAGATGGGTTAGTGTGGCTGACTGCTCAGAGACGGGTTAGCCTGGCTGACTGTTCAGAGACGGGTTAGCCTGGCTGACTGTTCAGAGACGGGTTACCCTATGGTGAAGCCCATTGGTGGAGAGTGGACTGTAGCCTAAGACAGGTGTTTTATTTATGGGTAGATTGCTATTTCTGTCGTGAGTTTATTTTTGGACTTGACGCTAGTCTGTGCATTATTAAATCCAGTCAAATACAACCGTGACTTCTATACACACCATGATATATTCAGAGGATGGAGAGAGAGAGATGGGGGGAGAGAGAGATGGGGCTTAGATGGAGAGAGAGATGGGGGGAGAGAGAGATGGGGCTTAGATGGAGAAAGAGATGGGGGGGTTAGAGGGAGAGAGATGGAGGGAGAGAGATGGAGGGAGAAGGGGATGGGAGAGATGGAGAGAGAGAAGAGGGGTTAGAGGGAGAGAGATGGAGAGAGGGGTTAGAGGGAGAGAGATGAAGGAGGGAGAAGGGGATGGGAGAGATAGAGAGAGAGATTGTGTGTGAGGAAGAGAGAGAGAGAGAAGAGGGGTTAGAGGGAGAGAGATGAAGGAGAGAGAAGGGGATGAGAGAGATTGTGTATGAGGAAGAGAGAGCGCATACCAGGCAGTAGAACTTTGGCGGTAATACTGTTATTATTGAAAATGATTTATAGGAGTTGAAAAAAGAATCCGGTCTGATCGTAAAGAATAATGTCTGCTAGGACCTATTTTATCATATCAGCAGTACATTTAGACAACACCGAAGGGTGAGGGGCCTCCAATGTGTTTTAATAGACCGCGTCTTTTTACTGCCCCGCCCCTCTGCTTCCTGGCTGAAAGGTTCATTGTTGATTTGCACAGCAGCAGCTCTGCTCTCTCCTCAGCTGTCTCTCTGAGGACCGACTGACACCCTAGAGGGAGGGAGCGGTGGCTGTCTCTCTGTGGAAGAGGACTGACTGACACCCTAGAAGGAGGGAGCGGTGGCTGTCTCTCTGTGGAAGAGGACCGACTGACACCCTAGAGGGAGGGAGCGGTGGCTGTTTCTCTGAGGACCGATTGACACCCTAGAGGGAGGGAGCGGTGGCTGTCTCTCTGTGGAAGAGGACCGACTGACACCCTAGAGGGAGGGAGCGGTGGCTGTTTCTCTGAGGACCGACTGACACCCTAGAGGGAGGGAGCGGTGGCTGTCTCTCTGTGGAAGAGGACCGACTGACACCCTAGAGGGAGGGAGCGGTGGCTGTCTCTCTGAGGACCGACTGACACCCTAGAGGGAGGGAGCGGTGGCTGTCTCTCTGAGGACCGACTGACACCCTAGAGGGAGGGAGCGGTGGCTGTCTCTCTGAGGACCGACTGACACCCTAGAGGGAGGGAGCGGTGGCTGTTTCTCTGAGGACCGACTGACACCCTAGAGGGAGGGAGCGGTGGCTGTCTCTCTGTGGACCGACTGACACCCTAGAGGGAGGGAGCGGTGGCTGTCTCTCTGAGGACCGACTGACACCCTAGAGGGAGGGAGCGGTGGCTGTCTCTCTGTGTGGACCGACTGACACCCTAGAGGTGGCTGTCTCTCTGTGGAAGAGGACCGACCGACACCCTAGAGGTGGCTGTCTCTCTGTGGAAGAGGACCGACCGACACCCTAGAGGTAGCTGTCTCTCTGTGGAAGAGGAGTGACTGACACCCTAGAGGTGGCTGTCTCTCTGTGGAAGAGGACCGACTGACACCCTAGAGGGAGGAAGCGGTGGCTGTCTCTCTGTGGAAGAGGACCGACTGACACCCTAGATGTGGCTGTTTCTCTGTGGAAGAGGACCGACTGACACCCTAGAGGTGGCTGTCTCTCTGTGGAAGAGGACCGACCGACACCCTAGAGGTGGCTGTCTCTCTGTGTGGACCGACTGACACCCTAGAGGTGGCTGTCTTTCTGTGGAAGAGGACCGACCGACACCCTAGAGGTGGCTGTCTCTCTGTGGAAGAGGACTGACTGACACCCTAGAGGTGGCTGTCTCTCTGTGGAAGAGGACTGACTGACACCCTAGAGGTGGCTGTCTCTCTGTGGAAGAGGACCGACCGACACCCTAGAGGTGGCTGTCTCTCTGTGGAATAGGACCGACCGACACCCTAGAGGTGGCTGTCTCTCTGAGGAAGAGGACCGACTGACACCCTAGAGGGAGGAAGCGGTGGCTGTCTCTCTGTGGAAGAGGACCGACTGACACCCTAGATGTGGCTGTTTCTCTGTGGAAGAGGACCGACTGACACCCTAGAGGTGGCTGTCTCTCTGTGGAAGAGGACCGACCGACACCCTAGAGGTGGCTGTCTCTCTGTGTGGACCGACTGACACCCTAGAGGTGGCTGTCTTTCTGTGGAAGAGGACCGACCGACACCCTAGAGGTGGCTGTCTTTCTGTGGAAGAGGACCGACCGACACCCTAGAGGTGGCTGTCTCTCTGTGGAAGAGGACTGACTGACACCCTAGAGGTGGCTGTCTCTCTGTGGAAGAGGACTGACTGACACCCTAGAGGTGGCTGTCTCTCTGTGGAAGAGGACCGACCGACACCCTAGAGGTGGCTGTCTCTCTGTGGAATAGGACCGACCGACACCCTAGAGGTGGCTGTCTCTCTGAGGAAGAGGACCGACTGACACCCTAGAGGGAGGGAGCAGTGGCTGTCTCTCTGTGCTAATGAGCTGTTGTCACTTGGAGAGAGAGAGAGAGAAGGAGGGAGAGAGATGGAGAGAAACCTTTGCTTTCAATCCCCCTAAGTAGCAGTAGGGGAAACACCCTGTGCATGGTTTACTGTTTCAGACATTTCCCTGGCTATGTAGTCAAGTAACCATAGTAACACACCAATAGGTTTTGCCAACATGCAACTTCCCCCAACATGTCTATGTTTTCCCTAAATGCTGGTGGGAGCATTCCTTGTTTCCTGCTTATTCCCTTCTGATTCCGGGACCCATATTACTTTGAGGAAACACGGCACGGTTTGATATTCACACCCTCTGCTTTGGGAAATACTGTTGAAGGAATTCATGAAGTCATCTAGCTCCCATCACTCGTAACTACCTCGATAACACAACACCCTAGAGCCACATCAACGCCGTGTCAGACAATGGAACCTAGTGTAGTGTGTTGCTGAGGACAATGGAACCTAGTGTAGTGTGCTGCTGGGGACAATGGAACCTAGTGTAGTGTGCTGCTGGGGACAATGGAATCTAGTGTAGTGTGCTGCTGGGGACAATGGAACCTAGTGTAGTGTGCTGCTGGGGACAATGGAACCTAGTGTAGTGTGCTGCTGGGGACAATGGAACCTAGTGTAGTGTGCTGCTGGGGACAATGGAACCTAGTGTAGTGTGCTGCTGGGGACAATAGAACCTAGTGTAGTGTGCTGCTGGGGACAATGGAACCTAGTGTAGTGTGTTGCTGAGGACAATGGAACCTAGTGTAGTGTGTTGCTGGGGACAATGGAATCTAGTGTAGTGTGCTGCTGGGGACAATGGAACCTAGTGTAGTGTGCTGCTGGGGACAATGGAACCTAGTGTAGTGTGCTGCTGGGGACAATAGAACCTAGTGTAGTGTGTTGCTGGGGACAATGGAACCTAGTGTAGTGTGTTGCTGGGGACAAGGGAATCTAGTGTAGTGTGCTGCTGGGGACAATGGAACCTAGTGTAGTGTGCTACTGTGTACAATGGAACCTAGTGTAGTGTGCTGCTGGGGACAATGGAACCTAGTGTAGTGTGCTGCTGGGGACAATGGAACCTAGTGTAGTGTGCTACTGTGTACAATGGAACCTAGTGTAGTGTGCTGCTGGGGACAATGGAACCTAGTGTAGTGTGCTGCTGGGGACAATGGAACCTAGTGTAGTGTGCTGCTGGGGACAATGGAACCTAGTGTAGTGTGCTACTGTGTACAATGGAACCTAGTGTAGTGTGCTGCTGGGGACAATGGAACCTAGTGTAGTGTGCTGCTGGGGCCAATGGAACCTAGTGTAGTGTGCTGCTGGGGACAATGGAACCTAGTGTAGTGTGCTGCTGGGGACAATGGAACCTAGTGTAGTGTGCTGCTGGGGACAATGGAACCTAGTGTAGTGTGCTACTGGGGACAATGGAACCTAGTGTAGTGTGCTACTGAGGACAATGGAACCTAGTGTAGTGTGCTACTGAGGACAATGGAACCTAGTGTAGTGTGCTGCTGGGGACAATGGAACCTAGTGTAGTGTGCTGCTGGGGACAATGGAACCTAGTGTAGTGTGCTGCTGGGGACAATGGAACCTGGTGTAGTGTGCTGCTGGGGACAATGGAACCTAGTGTAGTGTGCTGCTGGGGACAATGGAACCTAGTGTAGTGTGCTGCTGGGGACAATGGAACCTAGTGTAGTGTGCTGCTGGGGACAATGGAACCTAGTGTAGTGTGTTGCTGAGGACAATGGAACCTAGTGTAGTGTGCTGCTGGGGACAATGGAACCTAGTGTAGTGTGCTGCTGGGGACAATGGAATCTAGTGTAGTGTGCTGCTGGGGACAATGGAACCTAGTGTAGTGTGCTGCTGGGGCCAATGGAACCTAGTGTAGTGTGCTGCTGGGGACAATGGAACCTAGTGTAGTGTGTTGCTGAGGACAATGGAACCTAGTGTAGTGTGTTGCTGGGGACAATGGAATCTAGTGTAGTGTGCTGCTGGGGACAATGGAACCTAGTGTAGTGTGTTGCTGAGGACAATGGAACCTAGTGTAGTGTGCTGCTGGGGACAATGGAACCTAGTGTAGTGTGCTGCTGGGGACAATAGAACCTAGTGTAGTGTGTTGCTGGGGACAATGGAACCTAGTGTAGTGTGTTGCTGGGGACAATGGAATCTAGTGTAGTGTGCTGCTGGGGACAATGGAACCTAGTGTAGTGTGCTACTGTGTACAATGGAACCTAGTGTAGTGTGCTGCTGGGGACAATGGAACCTAGTGTAGTGTGCTGCTGGGGACAATGGAACCTAGTGTAGTGTGCTACTGTGTACAATGGAACCTAGTGTAGTGTGCTGCTGGGGACAATGGAACCTAGTGTAGTGTGCTGCTGGGGACAATGGAACCTAGTGTAGTGTGCTGCTGGGGACAATGGAACCTAGTGTAGTGTGCTACTGTGTACAATGGAACCTAGTGTAGTGTGCTGCTGGGGACAATGGAACCTAGTGTAGTGTGCTGCTGGGGCCAATGGAACCTAGTGTAGTGTGCTGCTGGGGACAATGGAACCTAGTGTAGTGTGCTGCTGGGGACAATGGAACCTAGTGTAGTGTGCTGCTGGGGACAATGGAACCTAGTGTAGTGTGCTACTGGGGACAATGGAACCTAGTGTAGTGTGCTACTGAGGACAATGGAACCTAGTGTAGTGTGCTACTGAGGACAATGGAACCTAGTGTAGTGTGCTGCTGGGGACAATGGAACCTAGTGTAGTGTGCTGCTGGGGACAATGGAACCTAGTGTAGTGTGCTGCTGGGGACAATGGAACCTGGTGTAGTGTGCTGCTGGGGCCAATGGAACCTAGTGTAGTGTGCTGCTGGGGACAATGGAACCTAGTGTAGTGTGCTGCTGGGGACAATGGAACCTAGTGTAGTGTGCTGCTGGAGACAATGGAACCTAGTGTAGTGTGCTGCTGGGGACAATGGAACCTAGTGTAGTGTGCTGGGGACAATGGAACCTAGTGTAGTGTGCTACTGGGGACAATGGAACCTAGTGTAGTGTGCTGCTGGGGACAATGGAACCTAGTGTAGTGTGCTGCTGGGGACAATGGAACCTAGTGTAGTGTGCTGCTGGGGACAATGGAACCTAGTGTAGTGTGCTGCTGGGGACAATGGAACCTAGTGTAGTGTGCTTCTGGGGACAATGGAACCTAGTGTAGTGTGCTGCTGGGGACAATGGAACCTAGTGTAGTGTGCTGCTGGGGACAATGGAACCTAGTGTAGTGTGCTTCTGGGGACAATGGAACCTAGTGTAGTGTGCTGCTGGGGACAATGGAACCTAGTGTAGTGTGCTGCTGGGGACAATGGAACCTAGTGTAGTGTGCTGCTGGGGACAATGGAACCTAGTGTAGTGTGCTGCTGGGGACAATGGAACCTAGTGTAGTGTGCTGCTGGGGACAATGGAACCTAGTGTAGTGTGCTGCTGGGGACAATGGAACCTAGTGTAGTGTGATGCTGGGGACAATGGAACCTAGTGTAGTGTGCTGCTGGGGACAATGGAACCTAGTGTAGTGTGCTACTGTGTACAATGGAACCTAGTGTAGTGTGCTGCTGGAGACAATGGAACCTAGTGTAGTGTGCTGCTGGGGACAATGGAACCTAGTGTAGTGTGCTGGGGACAATGGAACCTAGTGTAGTGTGCTGCTGGAGACAATGGAACCTAGTGTAGTGTGCTGCTGGAGACAATGGAACCTAGTGTAGCAGACATTAAAAGATGCCCGAGAGTTGTCCCCACATCCATTTCTCAGGGTTAACAGAAGTTAGGTTGAAAATACTGGATACCTAAATACCTGAAACATCTGCTTTCCTCCGACCCCGCGGAGAGGGGATCTGATATAGACTCATAGTTCTGCTGTGTTGTAGAGGGGATCTGATATAGACTCATAGTTCTGCTGTGTTGTAGAGAGGGGATCTGATATAGACTCATAGTTCTGCTGTGTTGTAGAGAGGGGATCTGATATAGACTCATAGTTCTGCTGTGTTGTAGAGGGGATCTGATATAGACTCATAGTTCTGCTGTGTTGTAGAGAGGATCTGATATAGACTCATAGTTCTGCTGTGTTGTAGAGAGGGGATCTAATATAGACTCATAGTTCTGCTGTGTTGTAGAGAGGGGATCTAATATAGACTCATAGTTCTGCTGTGTTGTAGAGAGGGGATCTGATATAGACTCATAGTTCTGCTGTGTTGTAGAGGGGATCTGATATACTCATAGTTCTGCTGTGTTGTAGAGGGGATCTGATATAGACTCATAGTTCTGCTGTGTTGTAGAGGGGATCTGATATAGACTCATAGTTCTGCTGTGTTGTAGAGAGGGGATCTGATATAGACTCATAGTTCTGCTGTGTTGTAGAGGGGATCTGATATAGACTCATAGTTCTGCTGTGTTGTAGAGAGGGGATCTGATATAGACTCATAGTTCTGCTGTGTTGTAGAGGGGATCTAATATAGACTCATAGTTCTGCTGTGTTGTAGAGGGGGTCTGATATAGACTCATAGTTCTGCTGTGTTGTAGAGAGGGGATCTAATATAGACTCATAGTTCTGCTGTGTTGTAGAGGGGATCTAATATAGACTCATAGTTCTGCTGTGTTGTAGAGAGTGGATCTGATATAGACTCATAGTTCTGCTGTGTTGTAGAGAGGGGATCTAATATAGACTCATAGTTCTGCTGTGTTGTAGAGAGTGGGTCTGATATAGACTCATAGTTCTGCTGTGTTGTAGAGGGGATCTGATACTCAGCCCTGCTTCACTCAGCCCTGTTTTACTCAGCCCTGCTTCACTCAGCCCTGTTTTACTCAGCCCTGTTTTACTCAGCCCTGTTTTACTCAGCCCTGCTTCACTCAGCCCTGCTTCACTCAGCCCTGTTTTACTCAGCCCTGTTTTACTCAGGCCCTGTTTTACTCAGCCCTGTTTCACTCAGCCCTGTTTTACTCAGCCCTGTTTTACTCAGCCCTGTTTTACTCAGCCCTGTTTCATTCAGCCCTGTTTCACTCAGCCCTGTTTTACTCAGCCCTGTTTTACACAGCCCTGTTTTACTCAGCCCTGTTTTACTCAGCCCTGCTTCACTCAGCCCTGCTTCACTCAGCCCTGTTTTACTCAGCCCTGTTTTACTCAGGCCCTGTTTTACTCAGCCCTGTTTCACTCAGCCCTGTTTTACTCAGCCCTGTTTTACTCAGCCCTGTTTTACTCAGCCCTGTTTAACTCAGCCCTGTTTCTCTCAGCCCTGTTTCACTCAGCCCTGCTTCACTCAGCCCTGTTTCACTCAGCCCTGTTTTACTCAGCCCTGTTTTACTCAGCCCTGTTTTACTCAGCCCTGTTTTACTCAGCCCTGCTTCACTCAGCCCTGTTTTACTCAGCCCTGCTTCACTCAGCCCTGCTTCACTCAGCCCTGTTTTACTCAGCCCTGTTTTACTCAGGCCCTGTTTTACTCAGCCCTGTTTTACTCAGCCCTGTTTCACTCAGCCCTGTTTTACTCAGCCCTGTTTTACTCAGCCCTGTTTTACTCAGCCCTGTTTCATTCAGCCCTGTTTCACTCAGCCCTGTTTTACTCAGCCCTGTTTTACACAGCCCTGTTTTTCTCAGGCCCTGTTTTACTCAGCCCTGCCTCAGCAACAGATAGCCCAGCTCTCCTTCTCTCTCTCCTCTCTCCTTTTCTCTCTCCTTCTCTCTCCTCTCTCTTTATTTTCTCTCTCCTTCTCTCTCTCTCCTCTCTCCTTCTTTTCTCTCTCCTTCTCTCTCTCCTCTCTCCTTCTTTTCTCTCTCCTTCTCTCTCATTCTGTCTCTACCAGCTCTCCTTCTCTGTCTACCAGCAACATTTTGCTCAAGCAAGATAGGCACACATCGAGACTTATATTAACCCCCGCTGTACCAAACGAAACGCTAGGCAAGAAGGATGGGGAAATAATGTCAAGACACCTTTTTTATGTGATAATTACATTTATGAATGCCTGGCTGGGCTGGGGGACAGTGGATGAAGTTTATAAATTCCTAGCTGGGATATGGGACAGTGGATGAAGTTTATGAATGCCTGGTTGGGCTGGGGGGCAGTAGATGAAGTTTATTTGTGCCTGGGGTGGGCTGCTGGACAGTGGATGAAGTTTATAAATGCATGGCTGGGCTGTGGGACAGTGGATAAAGTTTATGAATGCCTGGCTGGGCTGTGGGACAGTGGATGAAGTTAATGACTGCCTGGGTGGGCTGTGGGACAGTGGATGAAGTTAATGATTGCCTGGGTGGGCTGTGGGACAGTGGATGAAGTTAATGATTGCCTGGGTGGGCTGCTGGACAGTGGATGAAGTTAATGATTGCCTGGGTGGGCTGCTGGACAGTGGATGAAGTTAATGATTGCCTGGGTGCACTGCTGGAAGGTTGATGAAGTTAATGATTGCCTGGATGGGCTGCTGGACAGTGGATGAAGTTAATGATTGCCTGGGTGGGCTGCTGGAAGGTGGATGAAGTTAATGAATGCCTGAGTGGGCTTCTGGACAGTGGATGAAGTTAATGATTGCCTGGGTGGGCTGCTGGACAGTGGATGAAGTTAATGATTGCCTGGGTGGGCTGCTGGACAGTGGATGAAGTTAATGATTGCCTGGGTGGGCTGCTGGACAGTGGATAACTGCACCTCTGAGTGCTCTCACACACAGACACACTAACACACATACTGAGACAAACACACTAACATACACATTAGTAGGTAAACAAGTACCCCTCTCTCTCCCTTCCCCAAATCCTTACCTTACCCTGCAGTAGGTCCAGTGTCTGGGTACTACAGTGGTCCAGTGTCTGGGTACTCCAGTGGTCCAGTGTCTGGGTACTCCAGTGGTCCAGTGTCTGGGTATTCCAGTGGTCCAGTGTCTGGGTACTCCAGTGGTCCAGTGTCTGAGTACTACAGTGGTCCAGTGTCTGGGTACTCCAGTGGTCCAGTGTCTGAGTACTACAGTGGTCCAGTGTCTGGGTACTCCAGTGGTCCAGTGTCTGGGTACTCCAGTGGTCCAGTGTCTGGGTGGTCCAGTGTCTGAGTACTACAGTGGTCCAGTGTCTGGGTATTCCAGTGGTCCAGTGTCTGGGTACTCCAGTGATCCAGTGTCTGAGTACTCCAGTGGTCCAGTGTCTGGGTACTCCAGTGGTCCAGTGTCTGGGTACTCCAGTGGTCCAGTGTCTGAGTACTTAATAGCCTTAGTTCTCCTATGCTCCTCAAGGTGCTGGTAGTAGTGGTGGTGCTAAATGTCCGTTCTGTGGTGGAGCCATCCCCCTGACAGGGTCCCCTCTCTCTCACAGGGAGCCGGCATTCTAACCTTCTCCTCTCTCTCTCTCTCTCTCTCTCTCCAGGAGCAGGCAGTGGTCTAACCGTCTCCTCTCCTCCTCTCTCTCTCTCTCTCTCTCTCTCTCTCTCTCTCTACAGGATCAGGCAGTGGTCTAACTGTCTCCTCTCCTCCTCCTCTCTCTCTCTCCAGGAACAGGCAGCGGTCTGACTGCCTCCTCTTCTCCCCCTCCAGGTGTACAAGAAGCAGGCAGCCTGCAGCCTGGGGGTTCTGGGCCAGAGGCTGGTGGAGCAGGAGGAGGACTTTGCAGGGAGGGCAGCCTCCTACCAGACAGAAATACAGCACCTCCAGAGGCTTCTACGAAACAAACAGCACGACCTGGACGGAGTGCTGCAGCAGAAAAGGTACCAGCCAGGGAAACAGGCAGACAGTCAGAGAACTAGGCAGCCAGCCAGGCAGCTACTCAGCCAGGGAAACAGGCAGACAGTCAGAGAACCAGGCAGCCAGCCAGGCAGCTACTCAGCCAGGAAAACAGGCAGACAGTCAGAGAACCAGGCAGCCAGCCAGGCAGCTACTCAGCCAGGGAAACAGGCAGCCAGTCAGAGAAACAGACAGGCAGAGAGACGGTAGCCGAGTCACACACAGGCAGGAGTAGTGAGCAGGCAGGCAGCCGAGTCACTAGCAACGCAAACCAATGACAGGCCCCCGGAGGGAGAGCAAGGTGGGGAGGAGGGGGAGTCAGCAAGCGCTTCTGCCTGGGAAAGACGGAACAGTCACTCTTCCTCTCTGTGTCACTCTCTCTCTCTGTTGTTCTCTCTCTCTCGGTGTTACGCTCTCTTTCTCTGTCTCTCTCTCACAGTCACTCTCCCTCTCTGTGTCACTCTCGCTCTCTGTTGTTCTCTTAATGCTGTTCTCTCTCTCGCTGTTGCTCTCTCTCTTTCTGATGTCCTCAATTGTCTTTCTTTAGTGCTCTCTCTCTCGCTCTCTCTCACTCTTTAATGCTCTCCTCTCTTTCCCTCCCCTTTCTCTCTCTCTCTCTCTCTCTCTCTCTCCGCTTTCCCTGCCCTTTCTCTCTCTCCTCTTTCCATCCCCTTTCTCTCCCTCTCTCTCTCTCCGCTTTCCCTCCCCTTTCTCTCTCTCTCTCTCTCTCTCCGCTTTCCCTCCCCTTTCTCTCTCTCTCTCTCCGCTTTCCCTCCCCTTTCTCTC
The DNA here is from genome assembly GCF_013265735.2 of Oncorhynchus mykiss. Taxonomy (NCBI): domain Eukaryota; kingdom Metazoa; phylum Chordata; class Actinopteri; order Salmoniformes; family Salmonidae; genus Oncorhynchus; species Oncorhynchus mykiss. Next base: position 95,995,831 of record NC_048570.1, on the reverse strand, counting down.
TCTCTCTCTCTCTCTCTCTCTCTCTCCGCTTTCCCTGCCCTTTCTCTCTCTCCTCTTTCCATCCCATCCCCTTTCTCTCCCTCTCTCTCTCTCCGCTTTCCCTCCCCTTTCTCTCTCTCTCCGCTTTCCCTCCCCTCTCTCTCTCTCTCTCTCTCCGCTTTCCCTCCCCTTTCTCTCTCTCTCTCTCTCTCCGCTTTCCCTCCCCTTTCTCTCTCTCTCTCTCTCTCCTCTTTCCATCCCCTTTCTCTCCCTCTCTCTCTGTATCTCTCTCTCTCCTTAGTTCATACTATTTTAATATTGAACCATCTAAATTCAGTTATTTTAACAGTAGCATGACAGAATTGATCCAACATTCCCCAAGCCTCCTACGGTACAGAGCAGAGCAGGAGGACGATGACTTGGCAACAAAGAAAGTTTGAGTGATTTGATTTGGCGGATTCTGACATCATTCAATCATATTGTGAATGTCGATTTGGCTTGATCAATTTCTCCCTGAGATGTAGTTGCCCTGTCTGTCTGTGATTGTTTGTCCGTCTATCAAGTCGGTCGAGCTGTCTGCCTGTCCATCGGTCTGGCTGTCTGGCTGTCTGCCCAGTTGTCTGTCTGTCTTTCTATCTATAGGGAGAGACCTTTAGTCTAGAATGCTCTCTGCTGACATCTGTAGTAGTTTTATATTTAAATAATTGTTTATTTCGGATGTTCTTTATTACATTTGTGATGGATGACTTTTCTAGTAGTGGATGTAGTCTGTGTCGTGACTACCATTAATGTGGATGTAGTCTGTGTCGTGTCGTGACTACCATTAATGTGGATGTAGTCTGTGTAGTGACTACCATTAATGTGGATGTAGTCTGTATCGTGAATACCATTAATGTGGATGTAGTCTGTGTAGTGACGTGACTACCATTAATGTGGATGTAGTCTGTGTCGTGACTACCATTAATGTGGATGTAGTCTGTGTCGTGATGTGACTACCATTAATGTGGATGTAGTCTGTGTCGTGACTACCATTAATGTGGATGTAGTCTGTGTCGTGACTACCATTAATGTGGATGTAGTCTGTATCGTGACTACCATTAATGTGGATGTAGTCTGTGTCGTGATGTGACTACCATTAATGTGGATGTAGTCTGTGTCGTGACTACCATTAATGTGGATGTAGTCTGTGTCGTGACTACCATTAATGTGGATGTAGTCTGTATCGTGACTACCATTAATGTGGATGTAGTCTGTGTCGTGACGTGACTACCATTAATGTGGATGTAGTCTGTGTCGTGACGTGACTACCATTAATGTGGATGTAGTCTGTGTCGTGATGTGACTACCATTAATGTGGATGTAGTCTGTGTCGTGACGTGACTACCATTAATGTGGATGTAGTCTGTGTCGTGACTACCATTAATGTGGATGTAGTCTGTGTCGTGACTACCATTAATGTGGATGTATTCTGTGTCGTGATGTGACTACCATTAATGTGGATGTATTCTGTGTCGTGACTACCATTAATGTGGATGTAGTCTGTGTCGTGACTACCATTAATGTGGATGTAGTCTGTGTTGTGACTACCATTAATGTGGATGTAGTCTGTGTCATGACGTGACTACCATTAATGTGGATGTAGTCTGTGTCGTGACGTGACTACCATTAATGTGGATGTAGTCTGTGTCGTGTCGTGACTACCATTAATGTGGATGTAGTCTGTATCGTGAATACCATTAATGTGGATGTAGTCTGTGTTGTGACTACCATTAATGAGGATGTAGTCTGTGTCGTGACGTGACTACCATTAATGTGGATGTAGTCTGTGTCGTGACTACCATTAATGTGGATGTAGTCTGTGTCGTGACTGCCATTAATGTGGATGTATTCTGTGTCGTGACTACCATTAATGTGGATGTAGTCTGTGTCGTGACTGCCATTAATGTGGATGTATTCTGTGTCGTGACTGCCATTAATGTGGATGTAGTCTGTGTCGTGTCGTGACTACCATTAATGAGGATGTAGTCTGTGTCGTGTCGTGACTACCATTAATGAGGATGTAGTCTGTGTCATGACGTGACTACCATTAATGTGGATGTAGTCTGTGTCGTGACTACCATTAATGTGGATGTAGTCTGTGTCGTGACTACCATTAATGTGGATGTATTCTGTGTCGTGACTGCCATTAATGTGGATGTAGTCTGTGTCGTGTCGTGACTACCATTAATGAGGATGTAGTCTGTGTCGTGTCGTGACTACCATTAATGAGGATGTAGTCTGTGTCATGACGTGACTACCATTAATGTGGATGTAGTCTGTGTCGTGACTACCATTAATGTGGATGTATTCTGTGTCGTGACTGCCATTAATGTGGATGTAGTCTGTGTCGTGTCGTGACTACCATTAATGAGGATGTAGTCTGTGTCGTGTCGTGACTACCATTAATGAGGATGTAGTCTGTGTCATGACGTGACTACCATTAATGTGGATGTAGTCTGTGTCGTGACTACCATTAATGTGGATGTAGTCTGTGTCGTGACTACCATTAATGTGGATGTAGTCTGTGTCGTGACTACCATTAATGTGGATGTAGTCTGTGTCGTGACTACCATTAATGTGGATGTATTCTGTGTCGTGACTACCATTAATGTGGATGTAGTCTGTGTCGTGACGTGACTACCATTAATGTGGATGTAGTCTGTGTCGTGACGTGACTGCCATTAATGTGGATGTAGTCTGTGTCGTGACGTGACTACCATTAATGTGGATGTAGTCTGTGTCGTGACGTGACTACCATTAATGTGGATGTATTCTGTGTCGTGACTACCATTAATGTGGATGTAGTCTGTGTCGTGACTACCATTAATGCGATGACGGCTATTCATCCAATTATTACGCGATTAAATTAATCATATAACAAATAATTAAGTATTAATTTGGGGCACCATGGAAAAAGTTTTTTTTAACAAGTTACAGTTTCCTGAATTAACTCAAAAATATGAGAATATATTGATATACTGTCATCCATCATTCATTTGCTCCTATTTCAGTCTCATTCTGATACGTCGTAATATCCTATATATCTGCACAAACCCTAGTCTCCATGACGAATCAGCGATAAATAATTCAGCCAATTTGTGTATTTACTAAATAACTAAATAATCACACACACAGGATAGATTATACACTGATTACTAACACGGTGCAATGAAAAGTCCCTAGTGGACTAACCTGATACGACATCTTGTTACACAATGAAAAGTCCCTAGTGGGCTAACCCGATATGACGGCTTGTTACACAATGAAAAGTCCCTAGTGGACTAACCCGATATGACGGCTTGTTACACAATGAAAGGTCCCTAGTGGACTAACCCGATATGAGGTCTTGTTACACAATGAAAAGTCCCCTAGTGGACTAACCCGATATGACGGCTTGTTACACAATGAAAAGTCCCTAGTGTACTAGCCCGATATGACGGCTTGATACACAATGAAAAGTCCCTAGTGGACTAACCCGATATGACGGCTTGATACACAATGAAAAGTCCCTAGTGGACTAACCCGATATGATGGCTTGTTACACAATGAAAAGTCCCTAGTGGACTAACCCGATATGACAGCTTGTTACACAATGAAAAGTCCCTTAGAGGACTAACCCGATATGAGGTCTTGTTACACAATGAAAAGTCCCTAGTGGACTAACCCGATATGACGGCTTGTTACACAATGAAAAGTCCCTGGTGGACTAACCCGATATGACGGCTTGTTACACAATGAAAGGTCCCTAGTGGACTAACCCGATATGACGGCTTGTTACACAATGAAAAGTCCCTAGTGGACTAACCTGATATGACGGCTTGTTACACAATGAAAGGTCCCTAGTGGACTAACCCGATATGATGGCTTGTTACACAATGAAAGGTCCCTAGTGGACTAACCCGATATGACGGCTTGTTATATAATGAAAAGTCCCTAGTGGACTAACCCGATATGACGGCTTGTTACACAATGAAAGGTCCCTAGTGGACTAACCCGATATGATGGCTTGTTACACAATGAAAAGTCCCTAGTGGACTAACCCGATATGACAGCTTGTTACACAATGAAAAGTCCCTTAGAGGACTAACCCGATATGAGGTCTTGTTACACAATGAAAAGTCCCTAGTGGACTAACCCGATATGACGGCTTGTTACACAATGAAAAGTCCCTGGTGGACTAACCCGATATGACGGCTTGTTACACAATGAAAGGTCCCTAGTGGACTAACCCGATATGACGGCTTGTTACACAATGAAAAGTCCCTAGTGGACTAACCTGATATGACGGCTTGTTACACAATGAAAGGTCCCTAGTGGACGAACCCGATATGACGGCTTGTTACACAATGAAAGGTCCCTAGTGGACTAACCCGATATGACGGCTTGTTATATAATGAAAAGTCCCTAGTGGACTAACCCGATATGACGGCTTGTTACACAATGAAAAGTCCCTAGTGGACTAACCCGATATGACGGCTTGTTACACAATGAAAAGTCCCTAGTGGACTAACCCGATATGACGGCTTGTTACACAATGAAAGGTCCCTAGTGGACTAACCCGATATGACGGCTTGTTATATAATGAAAAGTCCCTAGTGGACTAACCCGATATGACGGCTTGTTACACAATGAAAAGTCCCTAGTGGACTAACCCGATATGACGGCTTGTTACACAATGAAAAGTCCCTAGTGGACTAACCCGATATGACGGCTTGTTACACAATGAAAAGTCCCTAGTGGACTAACCCGATATGACGGCTTGTTACACAATGAAAGGTCCCTAGTGGACTAACCCGATATGACGGCTTGTTATATAATGAAAAGTCCCTAGTGGACTAACCCGATATGACGGCTTGTTACACAATGAAAAGTCCCTAGTGGACTAACCTGATATGACGGCTTGTTACACAATGAAAAGTCCCTAGTGGACTAACCCGATATGATGGCTTGTTACACAATGAAAAGTCCCTAGTGGACTAACCCGATATGACGGCTTGTTACACAATGAAAGGTCCCTAGTGGACTAACCCGATATGACGGCTTGTTACATAATGAAAACGGGTGGGAAAAGAAAGAGCGACAAAGAAATTCGTACTTACAGTTGAATAATATGCTCATCGTAAATATGGATAGTTATCACCCTAACAACCGCTCATTTGGATTTAGAAATGCAATGTACATATTTACGCTTGTATGTCTTTGTCGTCTCTCTCTGTTGAAATCGCCCAATCCGTCTGTGACGAATAGTTAGACATAAAGTCTCTGGTTGGCCACCATGTCCTTTGTTCTGGAAGTGTCTGTTTAGAATGGTTAAAAATGTCAGACCACACGGTGGTGGAAGGGAAATGCTCTTCCCCTCTCGTCCCCGTTAGACTGAATCCTTCAAAGGTACACACGCGGTGGTCCTCGGTCGAGTTTACTAGACTAGAGTGCTTAAACAATCTGGGGGGAAAAGGGGCGTTCCCTCCTTTTGGCATAATGTCTGTGCTCACGTGGGCGTGGTTACTGACTGGGTAATTTTTTACATGAAAAATAATTATAATTTAGAAGGCTAAAATCACATTTCATCTTCTCACAAATAGTTTCATATTTAATCAAATAAGTTCCACAACATTTAGATCTGATAACTAGGACGTATACATTGTTAGAATTACCATTATTTGGTTACACCGTTCTTAATGATATCACAAAACAACAACTTATTTGACATGATTATTGTTTTGAGCCCCACCAACCATTTCCCACATTTCTGTCTGTCTGACTGTCTCTCCATGATAACATCTCATTAGTGTTGTCATGTGTTCCTGTCTCTAACCTGATAGTTCATCTCTGATGGTCTACCGTCATGTCAGTGTTCCTGTCTCTAACCTGATAGTTCATCTCTGCAAGCATTCCCCTGTTCTATACCAACCCCAACCAGACAGTGGTGCTGTATCAACCCCAACCAGACAGTGGTGCTGTACCAACCCCAACCAGACAGTGGTGCTGTACCAACCCCAACCAGACAGTGGTGCTGTACCAACCCCAACCAGACAGTGGTTCTGTACCAACCCCAACCAGACAGTGGTGCTGTACCAACCCCAACCAGACAGTGGTGCTGTATCAACCCCAACCAGACAGTGGTGCTGTATCAACCCCAACCAGACAGTGGGGCTGTACCAACCCCAACCAGCCAGTGGTGCTGTACCAACCCCAACCAGCCAGTGGTTCTGTACCAACCCCAACCAGACAGTGGTGCTGTACCAACCCCAACCAGACAGTGGTGCTGTACCAACCCCAACCAGACAGTGGTGCTGTATCAACCCCAACCAGACAGTGGTGCTGTATCAACCCCAACCAGACAGTGGTGCTGTACCCACCCCAACCAGACAGTGGTGCTGTACCAACCCCAACCAGACAGTGGTGCTGTATCAACCCCAACCAGACAGTGGTGCTGTATCAACCCCAACCAGACAGTGGTGCTGTACCAACCCCAACCAGCCAGTGGTTCTGTACCAACCCCAACCAGACAGTGGTGCTGTACCAACCCCAACCAGACAGTGGTGCTGTATCAACCCCAACCAGACAGTGGTGCTGTACCAACCCCAACCAGACAGTGGTGCTGTACCAACCCCAACCAGACAGTGGTGCTGTACCAACCCCAACCAGACAGTGGTGCTGTACCAACCCCAACCAGACAGTGGTGCTGTATCAACCCCAACCAGACAGTGGTGCTGTACCAACCCCAACCAGACAGTGGTGCTGTACCAACCCCAACCAGACAGTGGTGCTGTACCAACCCCAACCAGACAGTGGTGCTGTACCAACCCCAACCAGACAGTGGTGCTGTACCAACCCCAACCAGACAGTGGTGCTGTACCAACCCCAACCAGACAGTGGTGCTGTACCAACCCCAACCAGACAGTGGTGCTGTATCAACCCCAACCAGACAGTGGTGCTGTACCAACCCCAACCAGACAGTGGTGCTGTACCAACCCCAACCAGACAGTGGTGCTGTACCAACCCCAACCAGCCAGTGGTGCTGTACCAACCCCAACCAGACAGTGGTGCTGTATCAACCCCAACCAGACAGTGGTGCTGTATCAACTCCAACCAGACAGTGGTGCTGTACCAACCCCAACCAGACAGTGGTGCTGTATCAACTCCAACCAGACAGTGGTGCTGTATCAACCCCAACCAGACAGTGGTGCTGTATCAACCCCAACCAGACAGTGGTGCTGTATCAACCCCAACCAGACAGTGGTGCTGTACCAACCCCAACCAGACAGTGGTGCTGTACCAACCCCAACCAGACAGTGTGCTGTACCAACCCCAACCAGACAGTGGTGCTGTATCAACCCCAACCAGACAGTGGTGCTGTACCAACCCCAACCAGACAGTGGTGCTGTACCAACCCCAACCAGACAGTGGTGCTGTACCAACCCCAACCAGACAGTGGTGCTGTATCAACCCCAACCAGCCAGTGGTGCTGTACCAACCCCAACCAGACAGTGGTGCTGTATCAACCCCAACCAGACAGTGGTGCTGTACCCAACACAAAGACATTCCCCTGTTCTGTGTGGATCTATCTGAACTCTGCCTATGTCTGGACTGTTTACCAGGAAGCACACACACACACACACACACACACACACACACACACACACACACACACACACTGTAACGGTTTTGACTCAAGGTTATTATTTATAGGGGTGCCAGGTAGGTTGTGCCTACCAGAGAAAACATTGGTTTCTCCTTTTGGTTTGGGAGGGAATGAGTCCCATCTGGTCCGTCAAGTCTACACCACACACACACACACTGAACAGACATCCCTGAACACTGCCTAGTTCTGTACCGTTCACAGGGAAGCACACAGCAGCTCACTGATTCCCATGGCAACTGGAAAGGGTTCCTTCTAACATGCAGATGATGAATATCAAATACAGTGATTGGTCCGTTCAGCCCCAGTAGTACATCACATTAAGCTCTTCCTAGGTAGACAGTGATTGGTCAGGATGGATTCATTCAGCCCCAGGTAGCCAGTGATTGGTCGGGCTGGATTCATTCAGCCCCAGTAGTACATCACATTAAGCTCTTCCTAGGTAGACAGTGATTGGTCAGGATGGATTCATTCAGCCCCAGGTAGCCAGTGATTGGTCGGGCTGGATTCATTCAGCCCCAGTAGTACATCACATTAAGCTCTTCCTAGGTAGACAGTGATTGGTCAGGATGGATTCATTCAGCCCCAGGTAGCCAGTGATTGGTCGGGCTGGATTCATTCAGCCCCAGTAGTACATCACATTAAGCTCTTCCTAGGTAGACAGTGATTGGTCAGGATGGATTCATTCAGCCCCAGTAATACATCACATTAAGCCCTTCCTAGGTAGACAGTGATTGGTCAGGATGGATTCATTCAGCCCCAGTAATACATCACATTAAGCTCTTCCTAGGTAGACAGTGATTGGTCAGGATGGATTCATTCAGCCCCAGGTAGCCAGTGATTGGTCGGGCTGGATTCATTCAGCCCCAGTAGTACATCACATTAAGCTCTTCCTAGGTAGACAGTGATTGGTCAGGATGGATTCATTCAGCCCCAGGTAGCCAGTGATTGGTCGGGCTGGATTCATTCAGCCCCAGTAGTACATCACATTAAGCTCTTCCTAGGTAGACAGTGATTGGTCAGGATAGATTCATTCAGCCCCAGTAATACATCACATTAAGCCCTTCCTAGGTAGACAGTGATTGGTCAGGATGGATTCATTCAGCCCCAGTAGTACATCACATTAAGCTCTTCCTAGGTAGACAGTGATTGGTCAGGATGGATTCATTCAATAGGCCTCCCCTGTCCTCTCCCCTGTCCCCTCCTCTCTCCCCTGTCCCCTCCTCTATCCCCTGTCCCCTCTCCCATCCCCTGTCCCTCTTTCCTCTCCCCTGTCCTCTCCTCTGTCCCCTCATCTCTCCCCTGTCCCCTCTCCCATCCCCTGTCCCTCTTTCCTCTCCCCTGTCCCCTCCTCTCTCCCCTATCTCCTCTCCCATCCCCTGTCCCTCTTTCCTCTCCCCTGTCCCCCTCTCCAATCCCCTGTCCCTCTTTCCACTCCCCTGTCCCCCTCTCCCATCCCTCGTCCCCCTCTCTCCCCTGTCCCCTCCTCTATCCCCAGTCCTCCTCTCCCATCCCCTGTCCCTCTTTCCACTCCCCTGCCCCCCTCTCCCATCCCTCGTCCCCCTCTCCCATCCCCTGTCCCCTCCTCTCTCCCCTATCCCCTCCTCTCTCCCCCTAAGCTGATGAAGATGACGATACAGGCTCTTTCTCAGTGACGTTCTGCGTTGCCGCGGGTGATTAGGAACGATGAGTCACTCTTAATTGTGTGACAGAGACCAGGTCATTTCACAGGACCACAGGTAGTTAACTACTGACGACAGCACTAGTCTGTGTGACTGTGTGTTTGACTGTGTGTGTGTGTGTGTGTGTGTGTGTGTGTGTGTGTGTGTGTGTGTGTGTGTGTGAGGCTACAGAGACCAGGTCATGTCACAGGATCACAGGTAGTTAACTACTGACGACAGCACGAGTGTGTGACTGTGTGTGTGTGAGGCTACAGAGACCAGGTCACATCACCAGACCACAGGACAGAACACGGGTAATTAGCTAATGTGATGGACGTCATGCTGCTGTCTTAACAATAGGCCTTCCTATTCCTCCCTGACCGCCAGACCAGACCAAATCAAATCAAATGTATTTATATAGCCCTTCGTACATCAGCTGATATCTCAAAGTGCTGTACAGAAACCCAGCCTAAAACCCCAAACAGCAAGCAATGCAGGTGTAGAAGCACAGACTGGATCAATAGGCCTTCCTATTCCTCCCTCACAGCCAGACTGGATCAATAGGCCTTCCTATTCTTCCCTCTCAGTCAGGCTGGATCAATAGGCCTTCCTATTCCTCCCTCACAGGCAGACTGGATCAATAGGCCTTCTTCCTATTCCTCCCTCACAGGCAGACTGGATCAATAGGCCTTCCTATTCCTCCCTCACAGCCAGACTGGATCAATAGGCCTTCATATTCTTCCCTCTCAGTCAGGCTGGATCAATAGGCCTTCCTATTCCTCCCTGACCGCCAGACTGGATCAATAGGCCTTCCTATTCCTCCCTCTCAGCCAGACTGGATCAATATGCCTTCCTATTCCTCCCTGACCGCCAGACTGGATCAATATGCCTTCCTATTCCTCCCTCTCAGCCAGACTGGATCAATAGGCCTTCCTATTCCTCCCTCACAGCCAGACTGAATCAATATGCCTTCCTATTCCTCCCTCACAGCCAGACTGGATCAATAGGCCTTCCTATTCCTCCCTCACAACCAGACTGGATCAATAGGCTTTCCTATTCCTCCCTCTCAGCCAGACTGGATCAATAGGCCTTCCTATTCCTCCCTCACAGCCAGACTGGATCAATAGGCCTTCCTATTCCTCCCTCACAGCCAGACTGGATCAATAGGCCTTCCTATTCCTCCCTCACAGCCAGACTGGATCAATAGGCCTTCCTATTCCCCCTCACAGCCAGACTGGATCAATAGGCCTTCCTATTCCTCCCTCACATCCAGACTGGATCAATAGGCCTTCCTATTCCTCCCTCACATCCAGACTGGATCAATAGGCCTTCCTATTCCTCCCTCACAGCCAGACTGGATCAATAGGCCTTCCTATTCCTCCCTCACAGCAGACTGGATCAATAGGCCTTCCTATTCCTCCTCCAGCGAAAGGTTACCAATCCCCATGGGTTACACCAACATCAGCAAGGGGATAGGGGTGTTTCAGCCTCATATTCAGCAGCTCAGTCCACTCTCAAAAAACCTGGAGTTTCACCCCAGGATGAGGGAGAGGAGGAAAGGACGAGGGAGGGAAGGAGAAGGAGCGAGGAGGAGGGAAAGGAGTGAAGATGGAGGGAGAGAAGAGGAAATTAGTGAGGAGGAAAGGAGGGGGAGAGGAAAGTAGGGGGGGAAAGGAGTGAAGATGGAGAGGAGGGAAGGAAGGAAGGAAGGAAGGAAGGAAGGAAGGAAGGAAGGAAGGAAGGAAGGAAGGAAGGAAGGAAGGAAGGAAGGAAGGAAGGGAGAGGATGGAGGGAGGGAAAGGAGAGGAGAGGAGGAAAGTTAAAGAAGGAAGGAGGGAGGGGATCAGGGAGGGAAGGAGACACACATCCTGGTTCAGTGGCGGCTGGTGAAATGGAGAGGCTCCTGGTTGTGCAACAAGAACACACTATTTGTGACAGGTCCTTCATTGGTTTTTGTCAGATGAAGGGGAAATGCGCCCTATTCCCTATGTAGTGCACTACTATTGACCAAGGGGAAATGCGCCCTATTCCCTATGTAGTGCACTACTATTGACCAAGGGGAAATGCGCCCTATTCCCTATGTAGTGCACTACTATTGACCAAGGGGAAATGCGCCCTATTCCCTATGTAGTGCACTACTATTGACCAAGGGGAAATGCACCCTATTCCCTATATAGTGCACTACTATTGACCAAGGGGAAATGCGCCCTATTCCCTATGTAGTGCACTACTATTGACCAAGGGGAAATGCGCCCTATTCCCTATGTATTGCACTACTATTGACCAAGGTCCACATGTAAAAGGATGCCATTTGGGATGCACCCTATAACAACCCACAGCAGCAATTACCTTCTCTGCTCCAAGAGCTTCACTTCTCTATCCCTTATTCTCCGTTCTCTCCCTCTCTCTCCTCTCCCTTCTCCTCTCCCTTATTCTCTCCCTTATTCTCTCCCTCTCTCCTCTCCCTCCTCTCCCTCTCTCTCCTCTCCCTTCTCCTCTCCCTTATTCTCTCCCTTATTCTCTCCCTCTCTCCTCTCCCTTCTCCTCTCCCTCTCTCTCCTCTCTCTTCTCTCCCTTCTCCTCTCCCTTCTTTTCTCCCTCTCTCCCTTCTCCTCTCCCTCTCTCTCCTCTCCCTTCTCTTCTCCCTCTCTCCTCTCCCTTCTCCTCTCCCCCTCTCTCCTCTCCCTTCTCCTCTCCCTTCTTCTCTCTCTTCCCCTTTCCCTTCGTCTCTGCCTCTCTCTCCTCTCCCTCTCTCTCCTCTCCCTTCTCTCCTCTCCTTTCTCCTCTCCCTTCTTCTCTCCCTCTCTCCTCTCCCTTCTCTCCTCTCCCTTCTCTCCTCTCCCTTCTCCCCCTCTTTCTCCTCTCCTCTCCCTTCTTCTCTCTTCTCCCTCTCTCTCCTCTCCCTTCTTCTCTCCTCTCCCTCTTTCTCCTCTCCCTTCTCCTCTCCCTCTTTCTCCTCTCTCTCTTTCTCCTCTCCCTTCTCCTCTCCCTCTTTCTCCTCTCCCTCTTTCTCCTCTCTCTCTTTCTCCTCTCTCTTCTCCTCTCCCTTCTCCTCTCCCTTCTTTTCTCTTTCTCCTCTCTCTCTTTCTCCTCTCCCTTCTTCTCTCCCTCTTTCTCCTCTCCCTTCTCTTCTCCCCCTTTCTCCTCTCCCTCTCTCTTCTCTCCCTCTCTCTCCCTTTCCTCTTATCCATGCTATCCCTCCTCTCCCTCTCTCTCCCTTTCCTCTTCTCCACGCTATCCCTCCTCTCCCTCTTCCCTTCTCTCCCTCTCTCTCCTCTCCCTTCTCTCTCCTCTCCTTTCTTCTCTCCCTCTCTCCTCTCCCTTCTTCTCTCCCTTCTTCTCTCCTCTCCCTCTTTCCTCTCCCTCTCGCTCCTCTCCTTCTCTCTCCCTCTTCTCTCTCCCTCTTTCCTCTCCCTCTCGCTCCTCTCCTTCTCTCTCCCTCTCCTCTCCCTCTCTCTTCTCTCCCTTTCCTCTTATCCATGCTATCCCTCCTCTCCCTCTCTCTCCCTTTCCTCTTCTCCACGCTATCCCTCCTCTCCCTCTTCCCTTCTCTCCCTCTCTCTCCTCTCCCTTCTCTCTCCTCTCCTTTCTTCTCTCCCTCTCTCCTCTCCCTTCTCCTCTCCCTCTTTCTCCTCTCCCTTCTCCTATCTCTCTGTCTCCTCTCTCTCTTTCTCCTCTCCCTTCTCCTCTCCCTCTTTCTCCTCTCCCTCTTTCTCCTCTCACTTCTCTTCTCCCTCTTTCTCCTCTCCTCTTTCTCCTCTCCCTCTTTCTCCTCTCACTTCTCTTCTCCCTCTTTCTCCTCTCCTCTCCCCTCTTCTCTCCCCATCTCTCCTCTCCCTTCTTCTCTCCCTCTCTCTCCTCCTCCCTATTTTTCTCCCCCTCTCTCTCCTCCCTCTTTTTCTCCCCCTATCTCTCCTCTCCCTCTCTCCCCACTCCTTCTCTCTCCCTCTCTCCCCACTCCTTCTCTCTCCCTTTCCTCTTCTCCACGCTATCCCTCCTCTCCCTCTTCCCTTTTCTCCATTTCTCTCCTCTCCTTTCCTCTCTCTTCTCCCTGTCTCTCCTTGTGGTGCTGAGACATAAGGCCTGGTTACTGGGTCCACTATGGTGCTGAGACATAAGGCCTGGTTACTGGGTCCACTATGGTGCTGAGACATAAGGCCTGGTTACTGGGTCCACTATGGTGCTGAGACATAAGGCCTGGTTACTGGGTCCACTATGGTGCTGAGACATAAGGCCTGGTTACTGGGTCCACTAATATAATAGACTTTAGGGTGTATTGACTCACTCATCAGTATTGCCACTGAGATTCTGTGATATTTTGCCCTTAGTGCCTGAATCGTCTTAGTGCCTGAATCGTCTTAGTGCTTGAATCGTCTTAGTGTCTGAATCGTCTTAGTGTCTGAATCGTCTTAGTGCCTGAATCGTCTTAGTGCCTGAATCGTCTTAGTGCCTGAATCGTCTTAGTGCCTGAATCGTCTTAGTGTCTGAATCTTCTTAGTGCCTGAATCGCCTTAGTGCCTGAATCGTCTTAGTGCCTGAATCGTCTTAGTGCCTGAATCGTCTTAGTGCCTGAATCGTCTTAGTGCCTGAATCGTCTTAGTGCCTGAATCGAAGGTTTAAATATGCAGGTTTTGTCTGTTTTCTGTGATAATGATTTTTGACCAATGGGAACATTATTTTGTGTGATCACATTGGTGTGACTGTTCGTATCTGTCTCTCAACTGTCAATAACATGATAGATAAAACGTTCTCACACTCTCTTCCTCTTCCTCTTCCTCTCTCTCTTCCTCTTCCTCTCTCTTCTCTCGCTCTCAATTCAATTAATTCTCTCTCTCTCCTCCAGAGAGGTGGAAGGTGAGTTGGAGGTGGTGTGGGAGGCAGCGACCAGAGAGAACCAAAGAATTAGGGAGACCCTCCAGGACTCCAGCCCATCTCTCCCCTCCCTCAGCCCAGCCAGAGTGCACCATGGCAGGGGTCTGAATGATGGACCCTCCCCCAGCTGGCTCTCCCACCCCCAGGATGAGGTGTTCTACCCCCGTCCGCACCCTGACAGCTCTGGCCCTCCTCCCTGCATCTCCTCCCCCCAGAGCGGCGGCCGGCCCGGCCTCCACCACAGCCCTATGTTCGAGTCTGACTCGGACCAGCACCAGAACCCCTCCTCAGATGAGAGCGAGAAGAACGGCATGGACTTCTATTCTTAGTGTCCTTTTTTGTATTGGTCTTACAGAAGACAAGTAGCCTGGTCCCAGATCTGTTTTAGTAGCCTGGTCCCAGATCTGTTTTAGTAGCCTGGTCCCAGATCTGTTTTAGTAGCCTGGTCCCAGATCTGTTTTAGTAGCCTGGTCCCTGGTCTGTTTTAGTAGCCTGTTTTAGTAGCCTGGTCCCAGATCTGTTTTAGTAGCCTGGTCCCAGATCTGTTTTAGTAGCCTGTTTTAGTAGCCTGGTCCCAGATCTGTTTTAGTAGCCTGGTCCCCGATCTGTTTTAGTAGCCTGGTCCCAGATCTGTTTTAGTAGCCTGGTCCCTGATCTGTTTTAGTGGCCTGGTCCCTGATCTGTTTTAGTAGCCTGGTCCCAGATCTGTTTTAGTAGCCTGGTCCCAGATCTGTTTTAGTAGCCTGTTTTAGTAGCCTGGTCCCAGATCTGATTCTGCTCTTGCAAACTCCATTGTTCATTCTCAAGCCAAACATGACATGACAATTCCATAAAGAGTTGTAGAGGCAGGAGAGGCAGGAGAGTAGAACCACCCTGACACCAGGCTAGAAGACCAGGTCTGTATTGGTCAGACTAGAACCACCCTGACACCAGGCTAGAAGACCAGGTCTGTATTGGTCAGACTAGAACCACCCTGACACCAGGCTAGAAGACGAGGTCTGTATTGGTCAGACTAGAACCACCCTGACAACAGGTCTGTTTTAGTCAGACTAGAACCACCCTGACACCAGGTCTGTATTGGTCAGACTAGAACCACCTTGACACCAGGTCTGTATTGGTCAGACTAGAACCACCCTGACACCAGGCTAGAAGACCAGGTCTGTTTTAGTCAGACTAGAACCACCTTGACACCAGGTCTGTATTGGTCAGACTAGAACCACCCTGACACCAGGCTAGAAGACCAGGTCTGTTTTGGTCAGACTAGAACCACCCTGACACCAGGCTAGAAGACCAGGTCTGTGTTGGTCAGACTAGAACCACCCTGACACCAGGCTAGAAGACCAGGTCTGTTTTGGTCAGACTAGAACCACCCTGACACCAGGCTAGAAGACCAGGTCTGTGTTGGTCAGACTAGAACCACCCTGACACCAGGCTAGAAGACCAGGTCTGTTTTGGTCAGACTGTTCAAACATTTACCAAGGCATTAATTAACTTGATTTACACAGTTAAAAACTAAGTAGCTCTATTTTGAATGTTGTATTGATCTTTGTGTTATTGATTAGATTTGATACGTATGACTGACTATGTGTCTCAATCAAACTGTTTTACTGTGCGTCTATTAGCCAATTTAGCTTTAAAAACATTCTATTGAAAGAACAATCAACTTCATTTCTGTTACAGTAATGATTGTATGTCACAATCTAGCTCTTTACAAATAAATGTGTTTTCTTCTGTTCACCACTGTCCTCTTGTTCATCCATTTAACCACAATTACCAGGGCTGTGTCCCAAATGACCCCCTAGTCCCTAGGTAGTTAACTACGACCAGGACCCATAGTGAATAGGGTACCCTAGGTAGTTAACTACGACCAGGACCCATAGTGAATAGGGTACCCTAGGTAGTTAACTACGACCAGGACCCATAGAGAATAGGGTACCCTAGGTAGTTAACTACGACCAGGACCCATAGTGATTAGGGTACCCTAGGTAGTTAACTATGACCAGGACCCATAGTGAATAGGGTACCCTAGGTAGTTAACTACGACCTTGACTCATAGTGAATAGGGTACCCTAGGTAGTTCACTACGACCAGGACCCATAGTGAATAGGTAGTTAACTACGACCAGGACCCGTAGTGAATAGGGATCCCTAGGTAGTTAACTACGACCAGGACCCATAGTGAATAGGGTACCCTAGGTAGTTAACTACGACCAGGACCCATAGTGATTAGGGTACCCTAGGTAGTTAACTATGACCAGGACCCATAGTGAATAGGGTACCCTAGGTAGTTAACTACGACCTTGACTCATAGTGAATAGGGTACCCTAGGTAGTTAACTGCGACCAGGACTCATAGTGAATAGGTAGTTAACTACGACCAGGACCCATAGTGAATAGGGTACCCTAGGTAGTTAACTACGACCTGGACTCATAGTGAATAGGGTACCCTAGGTAGTTAACTACGACCAGGACCCATAGTGAATAGGTAGTTAACTACGACCAGGACCCATAGTGAATAGGGTACACTAGGTAGTTAACTACGACCAGGACCCATAGTGAATAGGGATCCCTAGGTAGTTAACTACGACCAGGACCCATAGTGAATAGGGTACCCTAGGTAGTTAACTACGACCAGGACCCATAGTGAATAGGGTACCCTAGGTAGTTAACTACGACCAGGACCCATAGTGACTAGGGTACCCTAGGTAGTTAACTATGACCAGGACTCATAGTGAATAGGGTACCCTAGGTAGTTAACTACAACCAGGACTCATAGTGAATAGGGTACCCTAGGTAGTTAACTACGACAAGGACCCATAGTGAATAGGGTACCCTAGGTAGTTAACTACGACCAGGACTCATAGTGAATAGGGTACCCTAGGTAGTTAACTACGACCAGGACCCATAGTGAATAGGGTACCCTAGGTAGTTAACTACGACCTGGACCCATAGTGACTAGGGTACCCTAGGTAGTTAACTACGACCTGGACCCATAGTGAATAGGGTACCCTAGGTAGTTAACTACGACCAGGACCCATAGTGATTTGGGTACCCTAGGTAGTTAACTACGACCTGGACCCATAGTGAATAGAGTGCCATTTGAGACAGTCCAGATTAGAGGTCGGCCGAATAATTGGGGCCGATCTCAAGTTTTCATAACAATCGGCATTATGACCGATTACATTGCAAACCACGAGGAGACTGCGTGGCAGGCTGACTACCTGTTACGCGAGTGCAGCAAGGAGCCAAGGTAAGTTGCTAGCTAGCATTAAACTTATCTTATAAAAAACAAGTCAATCTTAACATAATCACTAGTTAACCACACATGGTTGATGATATTACTAGTTTAACTAGCTCGTCATGTGTTGCATATAATCAATGCGGTGCCTGTTAATTTCTCATCGAATCACAGCCTACTTCTCCAAATGGGGGGTGATTTAACAAAAGCACAATCGTTGCACCAATGAACCTAACCATAAACATCAATGCCTTTCTTAACCAGTTAGAGCTCTAGGGGCGCTATTTCATTTTTGGATAAAAAACGTTCCCGTTTTAAGCGCGATATTTTGTCACGAAAAGATGCTCGACTATGCATATTCTTGACAGTTTTGGAAAGAAAACACTCTGAAGTTTCAGAATCTGCAAAGATTTTGTCTGTAAGTGCCCCAGAACTCATTCTACAGGCGAAACCAAGATGATGCATCACCCAGGAATTAGCAGAATTTCTGAAGCTCTGTTTTCCATTCTCTCCTTATATGGCTGTGATTGCGCAACGAATGAGCCTACACTTTCTGTCGTTCGCCCAAGGTCTTAGCAGCATTGTGACGTATTTGTAGGCATATCATTGGAAGATTGACCATAAGAGACTACATTTTCCAAGTGTCCGCCTGGTGTCCTGCGTCGAATTCGGTGCGCAATTGCCAGCTGCTTCTACTTTACCATTTGATTCAGGGGAGAAAGCATGTGTCCAAGAACGATGTATCAATGAAGAGATATGTGAAAAACACCTTGATGATTGATTCTAAACAACGTTTGCCATGTTTTCAGTCGATATTATGGAGTTAATTTGGAAAAAAGTTTGCGTTTTGAGGACTGAATTTATGGATTTTTTTTGGTAGCCAAATGTGATGTATAAAACGGAGCTATTTCTAATACACAAGGAATCTTTTTGGAAAAACTGAGCATCTGCTATCTAACTGAGAGTATCCTCATTGAAAACATCAGAAGTTCTTCAAAGGTAAATGATTTTATTTGAAGGCTTTTATGTTTTTGTTAATGTTGCGTGCTGGATGCTAACGCTAATGCTAACGCTAAATGCTAACGCGAAATGCTAACTCTAGCTAGCTACTTTTACACAAATTATTGTTTTCCTATGGTTGAGAAGCATATTTTGAAAATCTGAGATGACAGTGTTGTTTACAAAAGGCTAAGCTTGAGAGATGGCATATTTATTTCATTTCATTTGCGATTTTCATAAATAGTTAACGTTGTGTTATGCTAATGAGCTTGCTGATAGATTTACACAATCCTGGATACAGGGGTTTTTTCATAGCTAAACGTGACGCAGAAAACGGAGCGATTTGTCCTAAACAAATAATCTTTCAGGAAAAACTGAACATTTGCTATCTGAGAGTCTCCTCATTGAAAACATCTGAAGTTCTTCAAAGGTAAATGATTTTTTTGAATGCTTTTCTGTTTTTTTGTGTAAATGTTGCCAGCTGAATGCTAATGCTAAATGCTACGTTAGCCATCAATACTGTTACACAAATGCTTGTTTTGCAATGGTTGAGAAGCATATTTTGAAAATCTGAGATGACAGTGTTGTTAACAAAAGGCTAAGCTTGAGAGCTAGCATATTTATTTCATTTCATTTGCGATTTTCATGAATAGTTAACGTTGCGTTATGGTAATGAGCTTGAGTCTGTATTCACGAACCCGGATCCGGGATGGGGAGATCAGAAAGGTTAAAATCAATAGACAAGTAAAAAAAATGTAAACCTGCATATTTAGTTAAAAGAAATTCATGCTAGCTGGCAATATTAACTAGGAAAATTGCGTTGCTTCTCTTGCTTTCAGTGCAAGCAGAGTCAGGGTAAATGTAGCAGTTTGGGCCGCCTGGCTCGTTGTGAAATGTGTGAAGATAATTTCTTCCTAACAAAGACCTGTTAGAGGAATTAAATTCCTATATGTTTATTACCCAATTCAATTAATACACTCAGCCCATTTCTAAGGATTTGTAAGATACTTATTTGCATAAAATGACCATATGCTGGTGTGGTTGGCCCTGGGTTCCTCCTAATGCAAGACAATGCTAGACCTCATGTGGCTGGAGTGTGTCAGCAGTTCCTGCAAGTGGAAGGCATTGATGCTATGGACTGGCCCGCCCGTTCCCCAGACCTGAATCCAATTGAGCACATCTGGGACATCATGTCTCGCTCCATCCACCAACGCCACGTTGCACCACAGACTGTCCAGGAGTTGGCGGATGCTTTAGTCCAGGTCTGGTAGGAGATCCCTCAGGAGACCATCCGCCACCTCATCAGGAGCATGCCCAGGCGTTGTAGGGAGGTCATACAGGCACGTGGAGGCCACACACACTACTGGGCCTCATTTTGACTTGTTTTAAGGACATTACATCAAAGTTGGATCAGCCTGTAGTGTGGTTTTCCACTTTAATTTTGAGTGTGACTCCAAATCCAGACCTCCATGGGTTGATAAATTTGATTTCCATTGATAATTTTTGTATGATTTTGTTGTCAGCACATTCAACTATGTAACAACTATGTAACAAACCCTCACTCACAATGACTAGCTAACGTGTACTTCACCCATTTCATTACATCTTTATATATTGCAAATAACATGTAAAAACAATCATAAATCATATTTTATATTAATTTCAAACAACGGCATTAGCATGAGATCAACTTTACCAGTCCAAAACAATGTCCTCTCCGTTCTAAAAATATGCCTCAGTTTCAGAATCGAAGCTGTGGGAGCTAATGGAGTCTTCAAAAAGAAGATCTGTCTCACTTTCACAATCAATTTCCTCTAAAATTGTTTCTACATTCGTATATCTAGTCTTAGAATAGGCTTCTCTTGACTTATTCGCCATGATGTTGGATAAATAAACAGCTGAAGATGCAAGTCACCGAAATACTGCTGTGCTTAATAAGCGTCGCTCCTTCACAGTTGAATTGGCAATGGCGAAAGAACGGTCCTTACGCCAGCGTTCAATGGAAAGGTTTGTCTTACAACAAAGAACCATGGGATATTGTCTTTTAGCTCATTGGCTATCTACCCAGCTAGATTTCAAGATCAGTGGTCATTGGGTTAAACTACAGTCAATCAACGAGACAGTCATATAATTGGTGCACAATGGGCTCGTCACTTGTTGTCTTCCAGTCGTTTTTTCCGGGTCAATACGTCCCGCAAAATGACCCATCAAGTTTGGTTGTGTTCCAAACAAACAGTTGATTGCAAGGAAACCAAACATGACTGGATGAAGTCAGGGAGACTCTGTCTATTTGACGTTGGATGTTACGTCTAAAATTGAATGACACGAGATAAGCGTTCACAAAATGTTTTGTGTTAGGCTATAAAAAATGTATTTAACCGAACAAAAGACCATTCATTGTGTAACAATGAGCCTTGGGATTGCAACCAGAGCAAGATCTTCAAAGGTAAACTATTTATTTCAATGCAATCTGTGATTTTGTTACGCAAGTGCTGGTTGAATAAGTAGTTTGAAATGGTTGTCTGTGCTCAGATAATCGCAGCGTATTCTTTCGCAATAAATCACTTTTTAAATCTGACAACGCAGTTGGATGAGCCAGATTCTAGGCTTTCGAACCATGTGAGACACTTGTATTTTCATGACTGTTTAATATGACTATTTATGTAGCGATCACCGTATGTTGTCCAATTTAATCCCGCTAACGGGTTCGGTGCGCAGAGAGGTTAAAACCTAATGACGTCATTTTCAGTTTATAACCTGTTGTAAATCGTATCATGGTTAGTACTCTCGAGAATAAACGCTATTGCTATCGATTTTGAGACTGGTCTCCGCCCATTTTATGAAAATGAAAACCGTGAGCAGGCGGGTCTAGTCCCGTTATTTTAAGACCTGGCCTCTGAATTGAGGTTAAAGAACAGGCTGGTATACACCCCAGACCGACAGGGACGGTGACTAGATCCAACGAACATTGCTTTTCCCAGTCGGCGACAAGGTCAGTGGCCTTTATTCTCGATCCTGGGGGGAGTAAATCCTCAGAGGAGGTCCCAAAATTAACGGGAGATGAGAAATATATGCAGGAAGATGATAAGAGGAACACCTATTTTAGCCAGACATGGAGGAGGAAGTACGAATTAACGGGAGATGAGAAATATATGCAGGAAGACGATAAGAGGAACACCTATTTTAGTCAGACATGGAGGAGGAAGTACGAATTAACGGGAGATGAGAAATATATGCAGGAAGATGATAAGAGGAACACCTATTTTAGCCAGACATGGAGGAGGAAGTACGAATTAACGGGAGATGAGAAATATATGCAGGAAGATGATAAGAGGAACACCTATTTTAGCCAGACATGGAGGAGGAAGTACGAATTAACGGGAGATGAGAAATATATGCAGGTAGATGATAAGAGGAACACCTATTTTAGCCAGACATGGAGGAGGAAGTACGAATTAACGGGAGATGAGAAATATATGCAGGAAGACGATAAGAGGAACACCTATTTTAGCCAGACATGGAGGAGGAAGTACGAATTAACGGGAGATGAGAAATATATGCAGGAAGACGATAAGAGGAACACCTATTTTAGCCAGACATGGAGGAGGAAGTACGAATTAACGGGAGATGAGAAATATATGCAGGAAGACGATAAGAGGAACACCTA
This sequence comes from Oncorhynchus mykiss, assembly GCF_013265735.2. Lineage (NCBI taxonomy): Eukaryota > Metazoa > Chordata > Actinopteri > Salmoniformes > Salmonidae > Oncorhynchus > Oncorhynchus mykiss. The sequence goes on along the minus strand of NC_048570.1, from coordinate 95,973,736 downwards.
TTTTAGCCAGACATGGAGGAGGAAGTACGAATTAACGGGAGATGAGAAATATATGCAGGAAGATGATAAGAGGAACACCTATTTTAGCCAGACATGGAGGAGGAAGTACGAATTAACGGGAGATGAGAAATATATGCAGGAAGATGATAAGAGGAACACCTATTTTAGCCAGACATGGAGGAGGAAGTACGAATTAACGGGAGATGAGAAATATATGCAGGAAGATGATAAGAGGAACACCTATTTTAGCCAGACATGGAGGAGGAAGTACGAATTAACGGGAGATGAGAAATATATGCAGGAAGACGATAAGAGGAACACCTATTTTAGCCAGACATGGAGGAGGAAGTACGAATTAACGGGAGATGAGAAATATATGCAGGAAGACGATAAGAGGAACACCTATTTTAGCCAGACATGGAGGAGGAAGTACGAATTAACGGGAGATGAGAAATATATGCAGGAAGATGATAAGAGGAACACCTATTTTAGCCAGACATGGAGGAGGAAGTACGAATTTGATGGACGTTTAAATAAAGTAAAGCTGGAATCAATGATAGAACAAATAAATAAGATTAGTGGAGACAAGGCAGATACACGGGCAGAGGGGCTAACAACAGAGAGTGATAACTAAGGCAGATACACAACGGGCAGAGGGGCTAACAACAGAGAGTGATAACTAAGGCAGATAAACAACGGGCAGAGGGGCTAACAACAGAGAGTGATAACTAAGGCAGATACACAACGGGCAGAGGGGCTAACAACAGAGAGTGATAACTAAGGCAGATAAACAACGGGCAGAGGGGCTAACAACAGAGAGTGATAACTAAGGCAGATAAACAACGGGCAGAGGGGCTAACAACAGAGAGTGATAACTAAGGCAGATACACAACGGGCAGAGGGGCTAACAACAGAGAGTGATAACTAAGGCAGATAAACAACGGGCAGAGGGGCTAACAACAGAGAGTGATAACTAAGGCAGATACACAACGAGCAGAGGGGCTAACAACAGAGAGTGATAACTAAGGCAGATAAACAACGGGCAGAGGGGCTAACAACAGAGAGTGATAACTAAGGCAGATAAACAACGGACAGAGGGGCTAACAACAGAGAGTGATAACTAAGGCAGATAAACAACGGGCAGAGGGGCTAACAACAGAGAGTGATAACTAAGGCAGATAAACAACGGGCAGAGGGGCTAACAACAGAGAGTGATAACTAAGGCAGATACACAACGAGCAGAGGGGCTAACAACAGAGAGTGATAACTAAGGCAGATACACAACGGGCAGAGGGGCTAACAACAGAGAGTGATAACTAAGGCAGATAAACAACGGGCAGAGGGGCTAACAACAGAGAGTGATAACTAAGGCAGATAAACAACGGGCAGAGGGGCTAACAACAGAGAGTGATAACTAAGGCAGATACACAACGAGCAGAGGGGCTAACAACAGAGAGTGATAACTAAGGCAGATAAACAACGGGCAGAGGGGCTAACAACAGAGAGTGATAACTAAGGCAGATAAACAACGGGCAGAGGGGCTAACAACAGAGAGTGATAACTAAGGCAGATAAACAACGGGCAGAGGGGCTAACAACAGAGAGTGATAACTAAGGCAGATACACAACGAGCAGAGGGGCTAACAACAGAGAGTGATAACTCCCACGGCTCCTCTGGAGGTCTCTCTACATTATACCCAACCCTGGTAGATCAGGCGTGGAGAGAATATATATATATATATTTTTTTTTTATTTAACCTTTATTTAACTAGGCAAGTCAGTTAAAGAACAAATTCTTATTTTCAATGACGGCCTAGGAACAGTGGGTTAACTGCCTTGTTCAGGGGCAGAACGACAGATTTGTACCTTGTCAGCTCGGGGATTTGAACTTACAACCTTCCGGTTACTAGTCCAACGCTCTAACCACTAGGCTACGCTGCTGCCCGATGATGGGGTCGTGGTGGTGAGACGACGGCAGCCAGGGCTTCGGAAGCCAGAAAAAGAGAAAAAGGCTGAGAAAAGAGAAGAGGTCAGTCAATATCCCCTAATTGCCTTACTGAACCCACGGGCGGGGGAAGAAGGACAGGAATCCATTTTAGAAGTGTATAGGGTCAGTCAAGAGAATAAGAAAGATGAGTTCTTAATGGCAGTGCTAGAAGATAGAGCAACGGGAGGTAGAAACAGAAAGGAAGAGAGAAAGAGGGGGCTAAAATTTTACAATTGTAATAAAAACGGACATTTCGCTAGGGAATGAGAGGCTCCATGTGGATATTGTAAAAAAGCACCGCGATTGTAAACAGAAACTCCAGGGAAAGGTGAATAAAAAGGGAAAGGAAGATGGCGTCTGACTCAGACAAAGACGATGATGAACCCTGAATAGAAGCTGATAAAATAGTCAGGAAGGCTTTAAATTAGGACTATTTTCTGGGAATTCTCGGTGCCGCAGTTGGCGACTACAGACAATTATAATAACATGGTTATTGGCGGGGAAACTCCATCATTTCAATAGCGTTGGTGGTTCAGCGGTAAAGTTTTTGGCTACAACGCGGGAGACTGAGGTTCGGATCTCAGCCTTGAGACCGATAGACTAAAATTGAATTTAGATTGTAATTCAACTATTTGTATGTTTTGCCTGGAAAAATACGGTCGCTCGTGTTTGTGTAAGATATGAACTGAAAGTTTTTAGGTTGAATTGAGAGAATAATTCATTCAAAATAATGTACTGGAATAATATATTGAGACGGGAGTCGTATTTAAATAAATGTATCATAGAAGAGAAAGTCACCTAAACCTGATGAATTCTAAGAAATAACGGAGAAATACGATAAAGTTTTGTGCAATCAGGATGTTAAATTTTTTATGAATCGACATACGATATAAATTTAGCGAAGTACATGGTACGTTTAAATTTTGGAGTATAGAAATATATATATACCATAGCCTCTATCAACGCAATGTCAAATGTTATTGTGTTGATGTGTCGTCATATGAGCAGGGAGGTCAAGGGCTGAGAAGAAGAACCGTGTTTCCGGTGTCTTCTGTTACTACGCCACCTACTGTTGTGGATGACTGATCTCACCATAGCCTCTATCAACGCAGTTCATGATGCTGATTAAAGTGGGTGAAGGTTCGAGTTCAGGAAAGTGATTGATGTTTGTGGTTAGTATTTTTTTGGGCAAACAGATAATGTAAACTTTCTATAAGATGACAAATGAATTGATTTGTGAGATTAAATTACAATTGAAGGGTAAGCTGTTTTATTCACAAACACAACAACTCCCTATCTACTTTTCAACTCCGAGAAGAGAAGAGGTTTTGAAACTGTTGAATTCAGTAGTATAAAATTCAGTATAGAGTGACACGAATACATCACACAGTAGGCAGTATAAGATGAACCGTGTCCCCAGGTTCAACTGGCAGCTGGTGGACGAGATAGAAGACAACTAGGGACAAATATGTCTTTTAACTTGTCAAATACAATTTAAACCTTAGACATAGATTATATACAAGTGCTTGAACAGCGCAAAACATGAGGGATTTTTAACAATGTCGAGGACAAATTTAAAAGCAAAAAATATGACATCATTGTGGTTCTCTTAAATTCTCTCAAGTCATGTACAAGAACAGCATATTGTCAGCTTCTCCAATGGCGCCCCGTTCCCTAGGGCATAGGGTGTGATTTGAGATGGCGCCCCGTTCCCTAGGGTATAGGGTGTGAGTTGAGATGGCGCCCCGTTCCCTAGGGCATAGGGTGTGATTTGAGATGCAGACCAATGGCGCCCCGTTCCCTAGGGCATATGGTGTGATTTGAGATGGCGCCCCGTTCCCTAGGGCATAGGGTGTGATTTGAGATGGAGCCATTGACCTCCTATATCTAGTCAATTAGTTCATTATGACACAGTACAGAACGTTCATTATGACACAGTACAGAACATTCATTATAACACAGTACAGAACATTCATTATGACACAGTACAGAACATTCATTATGACACAGTACAGAACATTCATTATGACACAGTACAGAACATTCATTATGACACAGTACAGAACATTCATTATGACACAGTACAGAACATTCATTATGAGACAGTACAGTACCTTCATTTCTAACATGTGTCTCAATTGGCACCCTATTCCCTAAGTAGTGCACTACTTTTGACTAGGGCCTATTGGGTAGTGCACCACATAAGGAAAAGGGTACCATTTGGGATGCACTAAAAGACATTTGTCCACATCAGTCAGTTTAGGCTGTTTATTATCTTCCTCTATTCGTTTTTCTCAGGAGGAACGACCTCCATCAGCAGCTGGAGGTGCATGGTGATTGGCCCTGCAGGGGAAGTGAGAGGTTAAAGGTCAGATTGGACCAATTAGGCTAATTAAAAGGTGAATAATAAATAAATAACTTTAATAAAGGTGACATCAGCCCAATCACAGCATGATCTATAGGCTCTGTGACCTTCTGAGTTGAACTCCACAATGACTGGAATTATCTAAAGGGGAAGAACACTACCGCTCACTGAGGAATACAACATTTTGATACATAAAGACCCAAGTTGCAGAAGATAATAGTGCACCCTATACCCTATATTATAGTGCACTACCTTTCACCAGGGCCCATAGGGTAGTGCACTACACAGGGAATAAGGGGCCATTTTGGGACACAAGCCAGTGTTGTCTTCTAGTGCACTACAAAGGGAATAGGCGGCCATTTTGCTATAAAGGCTCTCTCTCAACACTCAAGTGTCAACAACTCTGAGCAGTGGGTAGTTACTCACTCATGACCCTGCGTGTCCAGCTGAACCTGCGGTGAACGAAGGGGAAGTAGAGCAGCAGACCGCTGAGGATGAAGATGGTACAGTACAGATACTCCAGCTCTGGCTTGTCTATGATCGGTGCTAGGACCAGGTAGCAGGACACTATCACCACCAGCACTGCTATGGGCATGGGACACTGTTGGGGGACAACCAGGACATAACCACCTGTCAGTCTCACAGGAGGGATCTGGGACAGTATTGCTCTAAAAACAGGTTTAAGTGAATCTGGGATTCAGGAAAACATCAAAGTGGTTACCACCCCATTTGTTGTGGTAACCAGCTGAGGGATGTGACTGGAGAAATGGAACCACTCTAAAATGTAGAGACAGAGCTATGGATGTAAGGACTGACCGTCCACAAGCTCAACATGATAGTTGTAACTATGTTCTTCCAATAGCCAAGAGATGAAGAGGACTTGGATGTATGGCAATGTGAATCTAGTCTTACCTTGACGGGCCTCTTGAGTTCCTTCCTGGTGAAGCGCATGACGATGAGAGCGAGAGCTGTGAGGCCGTAGAAAGCCCACTGGGCGAAACTGAAGTAGTTGATCAGGGTGTTGATGTCTGCTGGGATAATGTAGAATACGGCCAGAATACCCTACAACCACAACAACAACAACAGGGTAAACTGAAGTAGTTGATCAGGGTGTTGATGTCTGCTGGGATAATGTAGAATACGGCCAGAATACCCTACAACCACAACAGGGTAAACTGAAGTAGTTGATCAGGAGTTTGATGTCTGCTGGGATAATGTAGAATACGGCCAGAATACCCTACAACCACAACAGGGTAAACTGAAGTAGTTGATCAGGAGTTTGATGTCTGCTGGGATAATGTAGAATACGGCCAGAATACCCTACAACCACAACAACAACAACAGGGTAAACTGAAGTAGTTGATCAGGGTGTTGATGTCTGCTGGGATAATGTAGAATACGGCCAGAATTCCCTACAACCACAACAGGGTAAACTGAAGTAGTTGATCAGGGTGTTGATGTCAGCTGGGATAATGTAGCATACAGCCAGAAAACCCTACAACCACAACAACAACAACAACAGGGTAAACTGAAGTAGTTGATCAGGATGTTGATGTCTGCTGGGATAATGTAGTATACGGCCAGAATACCCTACAACCACAACAACAACAACAACAGGGTAAACTGAAGTAGTTGATCAGGGTGTTGATGTCTGCTGGGATAATGTAGAATACGGCCAGAATTCCCTACAACCACAACAGGGTAAACTGAAGTAGTTGATCAGGGTGTTGATGTCAGCTGGGATAATGTAGAATACGGCCAGAATACCCTACAACCACAACAACAACAACAACAGGGTAAACTGAAGTAGTTGATCAGGATGTTGATGTCTGCTGGGATAATGTAGAATACGGCCAGAATTCCCTACAACCACAACAGGGCAAACTGAAGTAGTTGATCAGGGTGTTGATGTCAGCTGGGATAATGTAGAATACGGCCAGAATACCCTACAACCACAACAACAACAACAACAACAGGGTAAACTGAAGTAGTTGATCAGGATGTTGATGTCAGCTGGGATAATGTAGAATACGGCCAGAATACCCTACAACCACAACAACAACAACAACAGGGTAAACTGAAGTAGTTGATCAGGATGTTGATGTCTGCTGGGATAATGTAGAATACGGCCAGAATACCATACAATCACAACCACAACAACAACAGGGTAAACTGAAGTAGTTGATCAGGGTGTTGATGTCTGCTGGGATAATGTAGAATACGGCCAGAATACCCTACAACCACAACAACAACAACAGGGTAAACTGAAGTAGTTGATCAGGGTGTTGATGTCTGCTGGGATAATGTAGAATACGGACAGAATACCCTACAACCACAACAACAACAACAACAGGGTAAACTGAAGTAGTTGATCAGGGTGTTGATGTCTGCTGGGATAATGTAGAATACGGACAGAATACCCTACAACCACAACCACAACAACAACAGGGTAAACTGAAGTAGTTGATCAGGGTGTTGATGTCTGCTGGGATAATGTAGAATACGGCCAGAATACCCTACAACCACAACAACAACAACAACAACAGGGTAAACTGAAGTAGTTGATCAGGGTGTTGATGTCAGCTGGGATAATGTAGTATACGGCCAGAATACCCTACAACAACAACAACAACAACAACAACAACAACAGGGTAAACTAACTGAAGCAGCACATTTAAGGAACTTGAGAAAAAAAAACATTATTTCTTGGTATTTCATTACTTTTCCTAAAAGTACCAACAGTTACATTTCATTTCATTCCGGTAATTTTCTAGGAACGTTCTCCAACTGGTTTGACATTGGTAATGTTCTAGGAACGTTCTCCAACTGGTTTGACATTGGTGATGTTCTAGGAACGTTCTCCAACTGGTTTGACATTGGTGATGTTCTAGGAACGTTCTCCAACTGGTTTGACATTGGTAATGTTCTAGGAACGTTCTCCAACTGGTTTGACATTGGTAATGTTCTAGGAACGTTCTCCAACTGGTTTGACATTGGTGATGTTCTAGGAACGTTCTCCAACTGGTTTGACATTGGTGATGTTCTAGGAACGTTCTCCAACTGGTTTGACATTGGTGATGTTCTAGGAACGTTCTCCAACTGGTTTGACATTGGTAATGTTCTAGGAACGTTCTCCAACTGGTTTGACATTGGTAATGTTGTAGGAACGTTCTCCAACTGGTTTGACATTGGTAATGTTCTAGGAACGTTCTCCAACTGGTTTGACATTGGTAATGTTCTAGGAACGTTCTCCAACTGGTTTGACATTGGTAATGCTCTAGGAAAGTTCTCCAACTGGTCTGACATTGGTAATGTTCTAGGAACGTTCTCCAACTGGTTTGACATTGGTCATGTTCTAGGAACGTTCTCCAACTGGTTTGACATTGGTAATGTTCTAGGAACGTTCTCCAACTGGTTTGACATTGGTAATGTTCTAGGAACGTTCTCCAACTGGTTTGACATTGGTAATGTTCTAGGAACGTTCTCCAACTGGTTTGACATTGGTAATGTTCTAGGAACGTTCTCCAACTGGTTTGACAGTGGTAATGTTCTTGGAACGTTCTCCAACTGGTTTGACATTGGTAATGTTCTAGGAACGTTCTCCAACTGGTTTGACATTGGTAATGTTCTAGGAACGTTCTCCAACTGGTTTGACATTGGTAATGTTCTAGGAACGTTCTCCAACTGGTTTGACATTGGTAATGTTCTAGGAACGTTCTCCAACTGGTTTGACATTGGTAATGTTCTAGGAACGTTCTCCAACTGGTTTGACATTGGGAATATTCTCAAATAGTTCAGAGAACATTAAGAAACGTTGTTCTTCTATGGGAATTTTAGTATGTTTCATACATGTTTCAGTGAACAGTGAACAGTTGGGGCCAATTTCATCTTAAAATGTTTCCTGTGTTCAAATTGAAGATGTATAAATTGATATTTCGGATTACAGGATGTCATGGTCATGTTTTTGCATATTCTGTTCCAGGTAAAAGGTTGTTCAGATTCATTTAGATCTGTGAACCATACTTTTTTAATGGCTAGCTCAGAATATGAGCTTTCCAAGAGTTGTTTATATTTAAAAAGATAGATCAGTCCTTTCAGGAGCCCAGGAAATGTATTTATAAATCCCATCATAGGATGGTTCGGTAGTTGCATTTCCCAAGGGACTTCAGAGGCCAGCTGACCTAAGATGTAAATACAGAAAAACAGATTTGACTGGTAATGTATATGTGTCTTTGAGCCTGGTAATGTATATGTGTCTCTGAGCCTGGTAATGTACAGTGCCTTGCGAAAGTATTCGGCCCCCTTGAACTTTGCGACCTTTTGCCACATTTCAGGCTTCAAACATAAAGATATAAAACTGTATTTTTTTGTGAAGAATCAACAACAAGTGGGACACAATCATGAAGTGGAACGACATTTATTGGATATTTCAAAAAATTTTAACAAATCAAAAACTGAAAAATTGGGCGTGCAAAATTATTCACCCCCTTTACTTTCAGTGCAGCAAACTCTCTCCAGAAGTTCAGTGAGGATCTCTGAATCATCCAATGTTGACCTAAATGACTAATGATGATAAATACAATCCACCTGTGTGTAATCAAGTCTCCGTATAAATGCACCTGCACTGTGATAGTCTCAGAGGTCCGTTAAAAGCGCAGAGAGCATCATGAAGAACAAGGAACACACCAGGCAGGTCCGAGATACTGTTGTGAAGAAGTTTAAAGCCGGATATGGATACAAAAAGATTTCCCAAGCTTTAAACATCCCAAGGAGCACTGTGCAAGCGATAATATTGAAATGGAAGGAGTATCAGACCACTGCAAATCTACCAAGACCTGGCCGTCCCTCTAAACTTTCAGCTCATACAAGGAGAAGACTGATCAGAGATGCAGCCAAGAGGCCCATGATCACTCTGGATGAACTGCAGAGATCTACAGCTGAGGTGGGAGACTCTGTCCATAGGACAACAATCAGTTGTATATTGCACAAATCTGGCCTTTATGGAAGAGTGGCAAGAAGAAAGCCATTTCTTAAAGATATCCATAAAAAGTGTTGTTTAAAGTTTGCCACAAGCCACCTGGGAGACACACCAAACATGTGGAAGAAGGTGCTCTGGTCAGATGAAACCAAAATCGAACTTTTTGGCAACAATGCAAAACGTTATGTTTGGCGTAAAAGCAACACAGCTGAACACACCATCCCCACTGTCAAACATGGTGGTGGCAGCATCATGGTTTGGGCCTGCTTTTCTTCAGCAGGGACAGGGAAGATGGTTAAAATTGATGGGAAGATGGATGGAGCCAAATACAGGACCATTCTGGAAGAAAACCTGATGGAGTCTGCAAAAGACCTGAGACTTTGACGGAGATTTGTCTTCCAACAAGACAATGATCCAAAACATAAAGCAAAATCTACAATGGAATGGTTCAAAAATAAACATATCCAGGTGTTAGAATGGCCAAGTCAAAGTCCAGACCTGAATCCAATCGAGAATCTGTGGAAAGAACTGAAAACTGCTGTTCACAAATGCTCTCCATCCAACCTCACTGAGCTCGAGCTGTTTTGCAAGGAGGAATGGGAAAAAATGTTCAGTCTCTCGATGTGCAAAACTGATAGAGACATACCCCAAGCGACTTACAGCTGTAATCGCAGCAAAAGGTGGCGCTACAAAGTATTAACTTAAGGGGGCTGAATAATTTTGCACGCCCAATTTTTCAGTTTTTGATTTGTTAAAAAAGTTTGAAATATCCAATAAATGTCGTTCCACTTCATGATTGTGTCCCACTTGTTGTTGATTCTTCACAAAAAAATACAGTTTTATATCTTTATGTTTGAAGCCTGAAATGTGGCAAAAGGTCGCAAAGTTCAAGGGGGGCGAATACTTTCGCAAGGCACTGTATATGTGTCTTTGAGCTTGGTAATATATATGTGTCTTTGTGCCTGGTAATGTATATGTGTCTTTGAGCCTGATAATGTATGTGTCTTTGAGCTTGGTAATATATATGTGTCTTTGAGCCTGGCAATGCATGTGTCTTTGAGGCTGTTAATGGGTCTTTCAGAGCTTGGAATGTTCTCAAAGCATTACGGTCCATGAAGTCTGTAAGGTTATGGATTGATCTCTCTACGGGTCCAGATTGATCTCTCTACGGGTCCAGATTGATATCTCTCTACGGGTCCAGATTGATCTCTCTACGGGTCCAGATTGATATCTCTCTATGGGTCCAGATTGATATCTCTCTACGGGTCCAGATTGATATCTCTCTACGGGTCCAGATTGATATCTCTCTACGGGTCCAGATTGATATCTCTCTACGGGTCCAGATTGATATCTCTCTACGGGTCCAGATTGGAATCTCTCTACGGGTCCAGATTGATCTCTCTCTACGGGTCCAGATTGATCTCTCTCTACGGGTCCAGATTGATCTCTCTCTACGGGTCCAGATTGATATCTCTCTACGGGTCCAGATTGATATCTCTCTACGGGTCCAGATTGATATCTCTCTATGGGTCCAGATTGATCTCTCTACGGGTCCAGATTGATCTCTCTACGGGTCCAGATTGATATCTCTCTACGGGTCCAGATTGTTCTCTCTACGGGTCCAGATTGATCTCTCTACGGGTCCAGATTGATATCTCTACAGGTACAGACTCTACATTTGGACCGCCCTCCAAATCGCAAGGCATTATTGTGAAATATTTGAGTATGCCATTTTGATTCCCAGTTACATTTTCCGCCAAATAGTTTGAGCAATAACAGGACCAAAGTGCAGTGTACATTGATTGAGAGATGGTCTATCAGTGGAGACCACCTCTTCCAGGACAATAGGAGACATATTACATTGTTTAAGGGATATATCAGTGGAGACCACCTCTTCCATGGCGTTAGGTGATACCGTATTACAATGTTTAAGGGACTACCTCTTCCAGGACAGTAGGAGTCACCATATTTCTCTCTTATCATCCAGGGGCGGAAGAATAATGTCTAAACCAACTTTAGTTGGGATGAAATGCTATTGGTATGTTAGGCCACTGGGGGGGGCAGTAATGTATAAAGTGATAGGTCAGGTTATAGGTTAGGCCACTGGGGGGCAGTAATGTATATGGGGATGGGTCAGGTTATAGGTTAGGCCACTGGGGGGCAGTAATGTATATGGGGATGGGTCAGGTTATAGGTTAGGCCAATGGGGGGCAGTAATGTATAAAGTGATGGGTCAGGTTATAGATTAGACCACTGGGGGGCAGTAATGTATATTGGGATGGGTCAGGTTATAGGTTAGGCCACTTGGGGGCAGTAATGTATATGGGGATGGGTCAGGTTATAGGTTAGGCCAATGGGGGGCAGTAATGTGTAAAGTGATGGGTCAGGTTATAGATTAGACCACTGGGGGGCAGTAATGTATATGGGGATGGGTCAGGTTATAGGTTAGGCCACTGGGGGGGCAGTAATGTATAAAGTGATGGGTCAAGTTATAGGTTAGGCCACTGGGGGGCAGTAATGTATAAAGTGATGGGTCAGGTTATAGGTTAGGCCACTGGGGGGCAGTAATGTATAAAGTGATGGGTCAGGTTAAAGGTTAGACCACTGGGGGGCAGTAATATACATGGGGATGGGTCAGGTTATAGGTTAGACCACTGGGGTGCAGTAATGTATATGGGGATGGGTCAGGTTATAGGTTAGACCACTGGGGGGCCAGTAATGTATACGTGAAGGGTCAGGTTATAGGTTAGACCACTGGGGGGCAGTAATGTATAAGTGATGGATCAGGTTATGAGTTAGGCCACTGGGGGGCAGTAATGTATAAGTGATGGGTCAGGTTATAGGTTAGACCACTGGGGGGCAGTAATGTATAAGTGATGGGTCAGGTTATAGGTTAGACCACTGGGGGGCAGTAATGTATAAGTGATAGTTCAGGTTATAGGTTAGACCACTGGGGGGCAGTAATGTATATGGGGATGGGTCAGGTTGTAGGTTAGACCACTGGGGGGCAGTAATGTATAAGTGATGGGTCAGGTTATAGGTTAGACCACTGGGGGGCAGTAATGTATAAGTGATGGGTCAGGTTATAGGTTAGGCCACTGGGGGGCAGTAATGTATAAGTGATTGGTCAGGTTATAGGTTAGGCCACTGGGGGGCAGTAATGTATATGGGGATGGGTCAGGTTATAGGTTAGTCCACTGGGGGGTTAGTAATGTATAAAGTGATGGGTCAGGTTATAGGTTAGGCCACTGGGGGGCAGTAATGTATATGGGGATGGGACAGGTTATAGGTTAGTCCACTGGGGGTTAGTAATGTTTATAGTGATGGGTCACGTTATAGATTAGACCACTGGGGGGGGGGACAGTAATGTATATGGGGATGGGTCAGGTTATAGGTTAGACCACTGGGGGGGGGGGACAGTAATGTATATAGGGATGGGTCAGGTTATAGGTTAGTCCACTGGGGGGAAGTAATGTATAAGTGATGGGTCAGGTTATAGGTTAGGCCACTGGGGGGCAGTAATGTATATGGGGATGGGTCAGGTTATAGGTTAGTACACTGGGGGTTATTAATGTATAAAGTGATGGGTCAGGTTATAGGTTAGACCACTGGGGGGGGGCAGTAATGTATATGGGGATGGGTCAGGTTATAGGTTAGACCACTGGGGGGGGCAGTAATGTATATGGGGATGGGTCAGGTTATAGGTTAGGCCACTGTGGGGGCAGTAATGTATAAAGTGATGGGTCAGGTTATAGGTTAGGCCACTGGGGGGAGGGCAGTAATCTATAAGTGATGGGTCAGGTTATAGGTTAGGCCACTGGGGGGCAGTAATGTATAAGTGATGGGTCAGGTTATAGGTTAGGCCACTGGGGGGGCAGTAATGTATAAAGTGATGGGTCAGGTTATAGGTTAGACCACTGGGGGTCAGTAATGTATATGGGGATGGGTCAGGTTATAGGTTAGGCCACTGTGGGGGCAGTAATGTGTAAAGTGATGGGTCAGGTTATAGGTTAGGCCACGGGGGGGGGGGGGGGGGGGGCAGTAATGTATAAATGATGGGTCAGGTTATAGGTTAGACCACTGGGGGGCAGTAATGTATAAGTGATGGGTCAGGTTATAGGTTAGACCACTGGGGGGCAGTAATGTATATGGGGATGGGTCAGGTTATAGGTTAGGCCACTGTGGGGGCAGTAATGTATAAAGTGATGGGTCAGGTTATAGGTTAGGCCACTGGGGGGAGGGCAGTAATCTATAAGTGATGGGTCAGGTTATAGGTTAGGCCACTGGGGGGCAGTAATGTATAAGTGATGGGTCAGGTTATAGGTTAGGCCACTGGGGGGGCAGTAATGTATAAAGTGATGGGTCAGGTTATAGGTTAGACAACTGGGGGGCAGTAATGTATAAGTGATGGGTCAGGTTATAGGTTAGACCACTGGGGGGCAGTAATGTATAAAGTGATGGGTCAGGTTATAGGTTAGTCCACTGGGGGGCAGTAATGTATAAGTGAACGGTCAGGTTATAGGTTAGGTCACTGGGGGGGGGGGGGCAGTAATGTATATGGGGATGGGTCAGATTATAGGTTAGGCCACTGGGGGGGGCAGTAATGTATAAAGTGATAGGTCAGGTTATAGGTTAGGCCACTGGGGGGCAGTATTGTATATGGGGATGGGTCAGGTTATAGGTTAGGCCACTGGGGGGCAGTAATGTATATGGGGATGGGTCAGGTTATAGGTTAGGCCACTGGGGGGGGGGCAGTAATGTATATGGGGATGAGTCAGGTTATAGGTTAGGCCACTGGGGGGCAGTAATGTATATGGGGATGGGTCAGGTTATAGGTTAGGCCACTGGGGGGCAGTAATGTATATGGGGATGGGTCAGGTTATAGGTTAGACCACTGGGGGGCAGTAATGTATATGGGGATGGGTCAGGTTATAGGTTAGACCACTGGGGGGCAGTAATGTATATGGGGATGGGTCAGGTTATAGGTTAGACCACTGGGGGGCAGTAATGTATAAGTGATGGGTCAGGTTATAGGTTAGACCACTGGGGGGGGGGGGCAGTAATGTATATGGGGGTGGGTCAGGTTATAGGTTAGACCACTGGGGGGCCAGTAATGTATACGTGAAGGGTCAGGTTATAGGTTAGACCACTGGGGGGCAGTAATGTATAAGTGATGGATCAGGTTATGAGTTAGGCCACTGGGGGGCAGTAATGTATAAGTGATGGGTCAGGTTATAGGTTAGACCACTGGGGGGCAGTAATGTATAAGTGATGGGTCAGGTTATAGGTTAGACCACTGGGGGGCAGTAATGTATAAGTGATAGTTCAGGTTATAGGTTAGACCACTGGGGGGCAGTAATGTATATGGGGATGGGTCAGGTTGTAGGTTAGACCACTGGGGGGCAGTAATGTATAAGTGATGGGTCAGGTTATAGGTTAGACCACTGGGGGGCAGTAATGTATAAGTGATGGGTCAGGTTATAGGTTAGGCCACTGGGGGGCAGTAATGTATATGGGGATGGGTCAGGTTATAGGTTAGTCCACTGGGGGGTTAGTAATGTATAAAGTGATGGGTCAGGTTATAGGTTAGGCCACTGGGGGGCAGTAATGTATATGGGAATGGGACAGGTTATAGGTTAGTCCACTGGGGGTTAGTAATGTTTATAGTGATGGGTCACGTTATAGATTAGACCACTGGGGGGGGGGGGACAGTAATGTATATGGGGATGGGTCAGGTTATAGGTTAGACCACTGGGGGGGGGGGCAGTAATGTATATAGGGATGGGTCAGGTTATAGGTTAGTCCACTGGGGGGAAGTAATGTATAAGTGATGGGTCAGGTTATAGGTTAGGCCACTGGGGGGCAGTAATGTATATGGGGATGGGTCAGGTTATAGGTTAGTACACTGGGGGTTATTAATGTATAAAGTGATGGGTCAGGTTATAGGTTAGACCACTGGGGGGGGGCAGTAATGTATATGGGGATGGGTCAGGTTATAGGTTAGACCACTGGGGGGGGCAGTAATGTATATGGGGATGGGTCAGGTTATAGGTTAGGCCACTGTGGGGGCAGTAATGTATAAAGTGATGGGTCAGGTTATAGGTTAGGCCACTGGGGGGAGGGCAGTAATCTATAAGTGATGGGTCAGGTTATAGGTTAGGCCACTGGGGGGCAGTAATGTATAAGTGATGGGTCAGGTTATAGGTTAGGCCACTGGGGGGGCAGTAATGTATAAAGTGATGGGTCAGGTTATAGGTTAGACCACTGGGGGGCAGTAATGTATATGGGGATTGGTCAGGTTATAGGTTAGGCCACTGTGGGGGCAGTAATGTATAAAGTGATGGGTCAGGTTATAGGTTAGGCCACGGGGGGGGGGGGGGGGGGGGCAGTAATGTATAAATGATGGGTCAGGTTATAGGTTAGACCACTGGGGGGCAGTAATGTATAAGTGATGGGTCAGGTTATAGGTTAGACCACTGGGGGGCAGTAATGTATATGGGGATGGGTCAGGTTATAGGTTAGGCCACTGTGGGGGCAGTAATGTATAAAGTGATGGGTCAGGTTATAGGTTAGGCCACTGGGGGGAGGGCAGTAATCTATAAGTGATGGGTCAGGTTATAGGTTAGGCCACTGGGGGGCAGTAATGTATAAGTGATGGGTCAGGTTATAGGTTAGGCCACTGGGGGGGCAGTAATGTATAAAGTGATGGGTCAGGTTATAGGTTAGACAACTGGGGGGCAGTAATGTATAAGTGATGGGTCAGGTTATAGGTTAGACCACTGGGGGGCAGTAATGTATAAAGTGATGGGTCAGGTTATAGGTTAGTCCACTGGGGGGCAGTAATGTATAAGTGAACGGTCAGGTTATAGGTTAGGTCACTGGGGGGGGGGGGGGGGGGGGCAGTAATGTATATGGGGATGGGTCAGATTATATTTTAGGCCACTGGGGGGGGCAGTAATGTATAAAGTGATAGGTCAGGTTATAGGTTAGGCCACTGGGGGGCAGTATTGTATATGGGGATGGGTCAGGTTATAGGTTAGGCCACTGGGGGGGGGGCAGTAATGTATATGGGGATGGGTCAGGTTATAGGTTAGGCCACTGGGGGGGGGGCAGTAATGTATATGGGGATGAGTCAGGTTATAGGTTAGGCCACTGGGGGGCAGTAATGTATATGGGGATGGGTCAGGTTATAGGTTAGGCCACTGGGGGGCAGTAATGTATATGGGGATGGGTCAGGTTATAGGTTAGACCACTGGGGGGCAGTAATGTATATGGGGATGGGTCAGGTTATAGGTTAGACCACTGGGGGGGCAGTAATGTATATGGGGATGGGTCAGGTTATAGGTTAGACCACTGGGGGGGGCAGTAATGTATATGGGGATGGGTCAGGTTATAGGTTAGGCCACTGGGGGGGCAGTAATGTATAAAGTGATGGGTCAGGTTATAGGTTAGACCACTGGGGGGGGGGGGCAGTAATGTATTAAGTGATGGGTCAGGTTATAGGTTAGACCACTGGGGGGGCTAGCAGTAATGTATAAAGTGATAGGTCAGGTTATAGGTTAGGCCACTGGGGGGCAGTAATGTATATGGGGATGGGTCAGGTTATAGGTTAGACCACTGGGGGGCAGTAATGTATAAGTGATTGGTCAGGTTATAGGTTAGGTGACTGTAGGGCAGTAATGTATAAGTGATGGGTCAGGTTATAGGTTAGACCACTGGGGGGCAGTAATGTATAAGTGATGGGTCAGGTTATAGGCACATTATTCTATTTATAATTCTGCAAGCTCTGTCAAGTTGGTAGTTGATCATTGCTATAATATATAATGTAATTTATCAGACACTTTTATCCAAAGCGATTCATGCAGACATTTGATGTATGTTTCTTCCTGGGAACCTACTGTCGTTGCATTGCAAGCACCATGCTCTACCAACTGATGTGCAGAGATTCTCAACACGATTTAAGTCAGAACTGTAACTTGGCCACTCAGGAACATTCAAAGTCTTCTTGTTAACAACATCTTATTATGTCCACCCCTGTTTTTCATTTTTTTGCCTAAAATCACATACCCAAATCTAACTGCCTTTAACTCAGGCCTTGAAGCATGCATATTCTTGGTACCATTTGAAAGTAAACACTTTGTAGTTTATGTCAATGTGAAAGGAATGTAGGAGAATATAACACAATAGGTCTGGCAAAAGATAATACAAAGAAAAAACTACCCTTTATTTTTTTGTACCATCATCTTGGAAATGCACGAGAAAAGCCATAATGTATTATTCCAGCCCAGCTGCAATTTAGATTTTGGCCACTAGTTGGCAGCAGTGTATGTGCAAAGTCAGCATGATCAAATGAACCTTTGCATTTCTGTTCAAAATTTGTCCTGGCAAATTTTCTTGTTACTTACAACCTCATGCTAATCACATTAGCCTACGTTAGCTCACCCGTCCCCTGAAAGGGTAAACGATCTCGAATAAGTTTTAAGCATCTCCAGTGTATATTTGGCCTTGTGTTTTTGGTTATTGACCTGCTGAAAGGTGAATTTGTCTCCCAGTGTTTGTTGGAAAGCAGACTGAACCAGGTCACCACCATGCTGGAAAATATGAAGACTGGTGCTCAGTCATGTGACGTGTTCAATTTAACATAACGCTTTGTATTCAGGACAACATTTTTTCAGTTTTACTTTAGTGCAAACAGGATGATTCCATACTTAGTTTGACATGTTTCTAAAGGACTGTAACAGAAGTTTTTGAGTTTTTGTCTGCGCCTCATGAAGATGGTTTACTGGGCTGAACACGCTAACAACAAAATAGGAAAAACACCACCAAGTGTGATGAATACTTTTGCACTGTATCTCAGACTTACATTGAAGATGAGTGCGGGGGAAGGAGTGTAACGCTTCAGACTGATATAGGACAAGATCTTTACCATGTGACCCTCTCTTCCTGCCACATAGGTCAACCTGAGGTGGGACAGAGCACAAACATGTTAGTTCAACATAATATTGGCAATATGTTGAACTTGAATTTTGGTTTGCTTTCTTTTCACAATTTTTAACTCTGCTTGTGCTCTCTTCTTTTAGAAAAGCAGATTCAATCTGTTAAACACTTTGGGACAATTGCTGATAAAAAGGGCTTTATAAAATACATTTGTTTTGATTAAATTTGATTAGCAAAAACAATGTCTTCCTGAAGTTGTCCCTTTACCTGCCGGCTGTGAAGCAGCTCCCATTGGCCGCTCCGAAGGTGGAGAAGACGACAAACACAGGGACTACCCATGACAGGGGGTACAGCACTCTGTCACCAAAAGTCTAAGGGGCACAAACAAGTCCCTCAGAGGAGACGGGGGGGGGGGGGGGGGTACGACGACGACACACACAATAAATCAAATGTAATTGTTTGTTGTTGAAATAATGCGTCTTGTTCTTGCTAAGGGAGATATGATGAGCCACACCAATGGCTTCCTCTGTCTCCGCCCCTCTCTATCTCCATGGCGACCCTCTTACCACAGCAACAGCGGGAGACTGCAGTAGTTCCGTAGCGGTCATGGCGCTGAAGTAGGCAATGTTGACCAGCACATAGCACACAGACACCAAAGGAATACCAATGATAATGGCCAGGGGAAGGTTTCTGTTAGAGAGATATATATATATATATATATATATAGAGAGAGAGAGAGATAGAGAGTGTTATTGTGAGATAGAGAGAGAGAGATATATATAGAGAGTGTTAGTGTGAGATAGACAGACTACAACCAACACATGTTACACAGAGACCAGTGTTAGTGGATTATGTAGCACACAGACAGAGACAGAGAGTTGATTAAACTCTTGTCTCCCTAACAAGAAAGCAGGTGGCGTGTGAATGCCAAGGGAACCCAGGCTTCCCCGAAAATCAGACCAATAAAACAAATACAATCATTAAAGCAATTTATCTGTGGAGGAATCAATTGAAGTGGCTGAATCAATTGAAGTGGCTGAATCAATTCTTAAGTGGCTGAATCAATTGAAGTGGCTGAATCAATTGAAGTGGCTGAATCAATTGAAGTGGCTGAATCAATTGAAGTGGCTGAATCAATTCTTAAGTGGCTGAATCAAACATTCTCAGAACCTCAAGTGGCTGAATCTATCTCATCAGAGAAATCATAAGAGCGAGGGAAACAGCGCCCCTCTGTCTCAGTATGTGTAGCAGATGTATCTGATGCTGTCTGGCCAAAATGAGTATGACATGTTACCGCAGAAGCATTTGATTGATTGATGCCAGCGAGCATTTGACTTCCTTTGATATTTTTTTAAATAAAATAATTAACCAATCAGCATTGAGATGAGCTCAACTGTGGAAAGTCCTGGTGCAGCAAAACCACCCCACAAGGGAGGCCACTTTGGATTTGGCTTCACACCAATCAAATCACATCCTAGGCAAAACGTCATCATTGTCAGAAAAACTTGTTCGTTTCTGGTCTGCTTGTGTTGATGTCTTGCAGTAGCTAGCTAGCTAAATCAGTCCTTTCCTAAACCATGGATAGATGGACACAGAGATTTGGACTTGTTGTTTTTACTTAATTCTCTGTACAGGCCAAAGATGATAACAGAGTTCTGATTAAGCCATAAATTCACAGGTTGTGCCACTGGCCTGAGACGATGTTCAATATGTAGCCTAGATATAGTAGGCTCACGTTAACTAGCTAAATAACATAGCTGATTCATTGTTGCCCAGCGAGGAAGCTAGTCTAGTAAGTTTTTTAGCCAGGTAGCCTAGATATAGTAGGCTCACGTTAACTAGCTAAATAACATAGCTGGTTCATTGTTGCCCAGCGAGGAAGCTAGTCTAGTAAGTTTTTTTTAGCCAGGTAGCCTAGATATAGTAGGCTCACGTTAACTAGCTAAATAACGTAGCTGGTTCATTGTTGCCCAGCGAGGAAGCTAGTCTAGTAAGTTTTTTAGCCAGGTAGCCTAGTCTAGAAACTAAAAGCGTGTACTTCTCTCTGACAGAGTCATAGACCTTGTTGCGAACATGAAAGAGAGGAGGATGGCACTGGTGTTCAACTAGTCTACAAATAGGGTGAGTCAACACGTTGTTTATACTTGAACACACAAGTACTATGGACAGCCACATGATGTTTAGCTCTGTTGATTGGACTAATTGGTTTAATGGCTTTTAAACTGTCTTGGCTTCCTCAGTGATATTACCCACGCCTGGCTTCCCCAGTGATATTACCCACTCTTGGCTTCCCCAGTGATATTACCCACGCTTGGCTTCCTCAGTGATATTACCCACTCTTGGCTTCCCCAGTGATATTACCCACGCTTGGCTTCCTCAGTGATATTACCCACGCCTGGCTTCCCCAGTGATATTACCCACGCTTGGCTTCCCCAGTGATATTACCCACGCTTGGCTTCCCCAGTGATATTACCCACGCCTGGCTTCCCCAGTGATATTACCCACGCTTGGCTTCCTCAGTGATATTACCCACGCTTGGCTTCCCCAGTGATATTACCCACGCCTGGCTTCCCCAGTGATATTACCCACGCCTGGCTTCCCCAGTGATATTACCCACGCCTGGCTTCCCCAGTGATATTACCCACGCTTGGCTTCCTCAGTGATATTACCCACGCTTGGCTTCCCCAGTGATATTACCCACGCTTGGCTTCCCCAGTGATATTACCCACGCCTGGCTTCCCCAGTGATATTACCCATGCTTGGCCTCCTCAGTGCTATTACCCACACCTGGCTTCCCCAGTGATATTACCCACGCCTGGCTTCCCCAGTGATATTACCCACGCTTGGCTTCCTCAGTGCCATTACCCACGCCTGGCTTCCCCAGTGATATTACCCACGCCTGGCTTCCCCAGTGATATTACCCACGCCTGGCTTCCCCAGTGATATTACCCACGCCTGGCTTCCCCAGTGATATTACCCACGCCTGGCTTCCCCAGTGATATTACCCACGCCTGGCTTCCCCAGTGATATTACCCACGCCTGGCTTCCCCAGTGATATTACCCACGCTTGGCTTCCTCAGTGATATTACCCACGCCTGGCTTCCCCAGTGATATTACCCACGCTTGGCTTCCCCAGTGATATTACCCACGCCTGGCTTCCTCAGTGCCATTACCCACGCTTGGCTTCCCCAGTGATATTACCCACGCCTGGCTTCCCCAGTGCTATTACCCACGCTTGGCTTCCCCAGTGATATTACCCACGCTTGGCTTCCTCAGTGATATTACCCACGCCTGGCTTCCCCAGTGATATTACCCACGCTTGGCTTCCTCAGTGCTATTACCCACGCTTGGCTTCCCCAGTGATATTACCCATGCTTGGTTTCCTCAGTGCTATTACCCACGCTTGGCTTCCTCAGTGATATTACCCACTCTTGGCTTCCCCAGTGATATTACCTAATCTTGGCTTCCCCAGTGATATTACCCATGCTTGGCTTCCCCAGTGATATTACCCACGCTTGGCTTCCCCTGTGATATTACCCACGCTTGGCTTCCCCAGCGATATTACCCACACTTGGCTTCCTCAGTGATATTACCCACGCTTGGCTTCCTCAGTGATATTACCCACACTTGGCTTCCTCAGTGATATTACCCACGCTTGGCTTCCCCTGTGATATTACCCACGCTTGGCTTCCCCAGCGATATTACCCACGCTTGGCTTCCTCAGTGATATTACCCACGCTTGGCTTCCTCAGTGATATTACCCACGCTTGGCTTCCTCAGTGATATTACCCACTCTTGGCTTCCTCAGTGATATTACCCACGCTTGGCTTCCTCAGTGATATTACCCACGCTTGGCTTCCTCAGTGATATTACCCACGCTTGGCTTCCTCAGTGATATTACCCACGCTTGGCTTCCTCAGTGATATTACCCACGCTTGGCTTCCCCAGTGATATTACCCACGCTTGGCTTCCTCAGTGATATTACCCACGCTTGGCTTCCCCAGTGCCATTACCCACGCCTGGCTTCCCCAGTGATATTACCCACGCTTGGCTTCCCCAGTGATATTACCCACGCTTGGCTTCCCCAGTGATATTACCCATGCTTGGCTTCCTCAGTGCTATTACCCACGCTTGGCTTCCCCAGTGATATTACCCATGCTTGGTTTCCTCAGTGCTATTACCCACGCTTGGCTTCCTCAGTGATATTACCCACTCTTGGCTTCCCCAGTGATATTACCCACTCTTGGCTTCCCCAGTGATATTACCCATGCTTGGCTTCCCCAGTGATATTACCCACGCTTGGCTTCCCCTGTGATATTACCCACGCTTGGCTTCCCCAGCGATGTTACCCACACTTGGCTTCCTCAGTGATATTACCCACGCTTGGCTTCCTCAGTGATATTACCCACACTTGGCTTCCTCAGTGATATTACCCACGCTTGGCTTCCCCTGTGATATTACCCACGCTTGGCTTCCCCAGCGATATTACCCACGCTTGGCTTCCTCAGTGATATTACCCACGCTTGGCTTCCTCAGTGATATTACCCACGCTTGGCTTCCTCAGTGATATTACCCACTCTTGACTTCCTCAGTGATATTACCCACGCTTGGCTTCCTCAGTGATATTACCCACGCTTTGCTTCCTCAGTGATATTACCCACGCTTGGCTTCCTCAGTGATATTACCCACGCTTGGCTTCCTCAGTGATATTACCCACGCTTGGCTTCCTCAGTTATATTACCCACGCACTGCTACTAGTGAGCAGCATATGATGCACTCACTGCACTGGTAGTCACTTTGGAGTCTCTGATGAATGACAGTGGAAATCCAGTCTAAGTAAGGCTGCATCCCAATGGCACCCTGTTCCTTACATAGTGCACTACTATTGACCAGGGCCCATCGTGGACGCACCCTAAATGTCAGCTGTATGTACACTCACCTGTATGGGTTTTCCAGCTCCTCTGTTATAAAGTTCAGCTGATTCCTGAGAGACAACACGTGTTTATAGATCACGTATAAACAGGTTGGGTTGACATTCAAAACAGAAATCTCAAAACCATAAAACTGTTTTATTGAGGAAGTGATAAGAACCGAGAGATAGGATACATCCCCAATGGTACCCAATCCCCTACTTAGTGGACTACTTTAGGGTAGAGCGCTATGGGCCCTGACTAGAGCGCTATGGGCCCTGACTAGAGCGCTATGGGCCCTGACTAGAGCACTACGGGCCCCACTGACTAGAGCGCTACGGGGCCCCCTGACTAGAGCGCTATGTGCCCACCCTGACTAGAGTGCTATGGGCCCCCCCTGACTAGAGCACTATGGGCCCTACCCTGACTAGAGCGCTATAGGCCCCCCCTGACTAGAGCGCTACGGACCCCACTGACTAGAGCGCTACGGGCCCCCCTGACTAGAGCGCTACGGGCCCCCCTGACTAGAGCGCTACGGGCCCCCTGACTAGAGCGCTACGGGCCCCCCTAACTAGAGAGCTACGGGCCCCCCTGACTAGAGTGCTACGGGCCCCCCTGACTAGAGCGCTACTGGCCCTCCTGACTAGAGCGCTATGGGCCCACCTGACTTGAGCACTACAGGCCCCCCTGACTAGAGCGCTACGGGCCCCCCTGACTAGAGCGCTACGGGCCCCCCTGACTAGAGCGCTACGGGCCCTGACTAGAGCGCTACGGACCCTGACTAGAGCACTTTGGGCCCCCCTGACTAGAGCGGTACGGGCCCTGGTCAAAAGTAGTGACCTATATAGGAAGTAGGGTGCCATTTGAGATGCAGATGTAGTCTTACCACCCATCGTAGGCCCAGAGCCCGTTGTAAAACGCCAGTCCAATGGATCCAAAGGAGGTTGAGGCTCCTTCAAATGGGTTGGACAGATTCTCAGTGTTTCCTGGGCACAAACGTGACAGTATATACATTTTAATATTCATACTTCTGACCAGGGCCCATAGGGTGTACCCAAAAGTAGTACACTACAGAGTGATATTTGAAACTTCCGCATGATAACACAGGGTGGGTACTGGAATAAATGGCAAAGTTTTCATCCCAAATGGTACCCTATTCTATACAGAAGTGTTCTACTTTTGACCAGGATCCATAGGGCTCTGAGGGATATATACTGGGCAGCAGGATAGCCTAGCGATTAGAGCGTTGGACTAGTAACCGAACGGTTGCAAGAAAACATGTTGTTCTGCCCCTGAACAACGCAGCTGTGCACTGTTCCTAAGCCGTCATTGAAAATAAGAATTTGTTCTTAACTGACTTACCTAGTTAAATAAAGGTAAAATACAATTAAAATCAAAATACGACTCTGAGGGATCTGTAGGGCTCTGAGGGATGTCTGGGATCTACAGTATAGGGCTCTGAGGGTTCTATAGCGATCTGAGGGCTCTGATAAATCTGAGGGATGTATAGGGCTCTGGGGTATCCGTTGGCATCTATAGGGCTATGGGCGATCCGTAGGGTTCTGGGGGATCTGAGGCATGTATAGAGCTCTGATGGATCTATTGGGCTCTAATGGATCTATAGGGCTCAGAGATCTGAGGGAAGTATAGGGCTCTGAGGGATGTATAGGGGTCCGTAGGGCTCTGGGAGATCCGTAGGGCTCTGGGGGATCTGAGGGATCTATAGGGATCTGAGGGATCTGTCGGGCTCTGAGGGATCTGTCGGGCTCTGGGGGATCCATAGGGCTATGTGGGATCCATTGGGCTCTGGGGGATCTATTGGGCTCTGGGGGATCTATTGGGCTCTGGGGGATCCATTCTGATCCGATGGATCTATAGGACTCCGGTGAATCTATAGGGCTCCGATGGATCTATAGGACTCTGATATCTGAGGGATGTATAGGGCTCTGGGGGATCCGTAGTGCTTTGAAGAATGTATAGGGCTTAGAGATCTGAGGGATGTATATTCCTTTGATGGATCTGTAATGCTCTGTGAGATCCGTAGCGCTCTGGGGGAGTCGTAGGGCTATGATAGATCTGTAGGGCTCTGGGGGATCTACAGTATGGGGCTCTAGGGGATCTACAGTATAGGGCTCTGGGGGATCTACAGCGTAGGGCTCTGGGGGATCTACAGCGTAGGGCTCTGAGGGATCTACAGCGTAGGGGCTCTGGGGGATCTACAGTGTGAAGCTCAGATGGATCTGTCGGGATCAGATGGATCTGTTGGGATCAGAGGGATCTGTCGGGCTCTGAGGGATCTGTCGGGCTCTGAGAGATCTGTCTGGCTCTGGGGGATCTGTCGGGCTCTGGGGGATCCATCAGACTCTGAGGGACCCGTCGGGCTCTGGGGGATACGTCGGGCTCTGGGAGATCCATATGTGGGATCCATTGGGCTCTGGGGGATCTATTGGGCTCTGGGGGATCTATTGGGCTCTGCGGGATCCATTCTGATCCGATGGATCTATAGGACTCCGGTGAATCTATAGGGCTCTGATGGATTTATAGGGCTCTGATATCTGAGGGATGTATAGGGCTCAGAGATCTGAGTGATGTATACGGCTCTGATGGATCTGTAAGGCTCTGTGAGATCCGTAGCACTCTGGGGGAGTCGTAGCACTCTGGGGGATCTACAGTATAGGGCTCTGGGGGATCCATAGGGCTCTGGGGGATCCATTGGGCTCTGGGGGATCCATTGGGCTCTGGGGGATACATTGGGCTCTGGGGGATCCATTGGGCTTTGATGGATCTATAGGGCTCTGATGGATCTATAGGGCTCAGATATCTGATGGATGTATAGGGCTCTGGGGGATCCGTAGGGCTCTGGGGGATCCATAGTGCTTTGAGGAATGTATAGGGCTTAGAGATCTGAGGGATGTATATTCCTTTGATGGATCTGTAATGCTCTGTGAGATCCGTAGCGCTCTGGGGGAGTCGTAGGGCTCTGATGGATCTGTAGGGATCTGGGGGATCTACAGTGTGGGGCTATAGGGGATCTACAGTGTAGGGCTCTGGGGGGGTCTACAGAATGGGGCTCTAGGGGATCTACAGTGTAGGTCACTGGGGGATCTACTGCGTAGGGCTCTGGGGGATCTACAGTGTAGGGCTCTGGGGGGGTCTACAGAATGGGGCTCTAGGGGATCTACAGTGTAGGTCACTGGGGGATCTACTGCGTAGGGCTCTGGGGGATCTACAGTGTAGGGCTCGGGGTGGGAGGGGGATCTACAGCGTAGGGCTCTGGGTGGGAGGGGGATCTACAGCGTAGGGCTCTGGGGGGGGATCTACAGCGTAGAGCTCAGATGGATCTGTCGGGAACAGATGGATCTGTCAGGCTCAGATGGATCTGTCGGGCTCAGATGGTTTTGATGGATCCATAGGGCTCTGGGGGATCCATTGGGCTCTGGGAGATCCATTGGGCTCTGGGGGATCCATTGGGCTCTGGGGGATCTATTGGGCTCTGGGGGATCTATTGGGCTCTGGGGGCTCTATTGGGCTCTGTAATGCTCTGATGGCTCTGGAGGATCCATTCTGCTCTGATGGATCTATAGGGCTCTGATATCTGAGGGATGTATGGGGCTCTGGGGGATCCGTATGGCTCTGGGAGAGTCGTAGTGCTCTGAGGAATGTATAGGGCTCAGAGATCTGAGGGATGTATATGGCTCTGATGGATCTGTATGGCTCTGTGAGATCCGTAGTGCTTTGGGGGAGTCGTAGCGCCCTGGGGGATCTACAGTACAGGGCTCTGGGGGATCTGTAGGGCTCTGGGGGATCTACAGTATAGGACTCTGGGGGGGATCTACAGTATAGGGCTCTGGGGGATCTACAGTATAGGGCGCTGGGGGGGGTCTACAGTATAGGGCTCTGGGGGGGGGGGGGGGGTTCTACATTATAGGGCTCTGGGGGATCTGTAAGGCTCTGGGGGATCTACAGTATAGAGCACAGGGGGATCTGTAGGGCTCTGGGTGATCTACAGCGTAGGGCTCTGGGGGATCTACAGCATAGGGCTCTGGGGGATCTACAGCATAGGGCTCTGGGGGATCTACAGCATAGGGCTCTGAGGGATCTACAGCGTATGGCTCTGGGGGATCTGTAGGGTTCTGGGGGATCTGTAGGGCTCTGGGCGATCTACATTGTAGGGCTCTGGGGGATCGACAGTGTAAGGCTCAGAAGGATCTGTAGGGCTCAGATGGATATGTATGGCTCAGATGGATCTGTCGGGCTCAGATGGATCTGTTGGGCTCTGAGGGATCTATTGGGCTCTGGGGGATCTATCGGGATTGGGGTATCCATAGGGCTCTGGGGGATCTATCGGGCTCTGGGGGATCCATAGGGCTCTGGGGGAACGACTGGTTGAATCCAGTCTCCTGTCTACAGACCAGTAGCCTGGTGGGACCAGTCTCCTTTCTACAGACCAGTAGCCTGGTGGAATCCAGTCTCCTGTGTACAGACCAGTAGCCTGGTGGGACCAGTCTGCTGTCTACAGACCAGTAGCCTGTTCTATAGTGTTCTACCCTATTCCCCTATATTTGCCATGCAAATGAACTGAATCGCCAAAAGAACATTTCCACTGCGTTTCAGTCCTGCCACAGAAGGACCAGCTTACATCATGTCAGTATTTCTCTCATTAACACAGGTGTGAGTGTTGACAAGGCTGGAGATCACTCTGTCATGCTGATTGAGTTCGAATAACAGAATTTTAAGCTTCAAAAGGAAGGTGGTGCTTGGAATCATTGTTCATCCTCTGTCAACCATGGTTACTTGCAAGGAAACACGTGCCGTCTTCATTGCTTTGCACAAAAAGTGCTTCACAGGCAAGGATATTACTGCCAGTAAGATTGCACCTAAATCAACCATTTATTAGATCATCAAGAACATCAAGGAAAGCGGTCCAATTGTTGTGAAGAAGGCTTCAGGGCACCCAAAAAGTCCAGCAAGCGCCAGAACCGTCTCCTAAAATTGATTCAGCTGCAGGATCTGGGCACCACCAGTACAGAGCTTGCTCAGGAATGGCAGCAGGCAGGTGTGAATGCATCTACACGCACAGTGAGGCGAAGACTTTTGGAGGATGGCCTGGTGTCAAGAAGGGCAGCAACGAAGCCACTTTTCTCCAGGAAAAACATCAGGGACAAACTGATATTCTGCAAAAGGTACAGGGATTGGACTGCTGATGACTGGGGTAAAGTCGTTTTCTCTGATGAATCCCCTTTCCGATTGTTTGGGGCATCCTGAAAAAAGCTTGTCCGGAGAAGACAAGGTGAGAGCTACCATCAGTCCTGTGTCATGCCAACAGTATGTGGGGTTGCTTCTCAGCCAAGGGTGTGGGTTCACTCACAATTTTGCCTAAGAACACAGCCATGAATAAAGAATGGTACCTACACATCCTCTGAGAGCAACTTCTCCCAACCATCCAGAACAGTTTGGTGACTAACCATGCCTTTTCTAGCATGATGGACACCTTTCCATAAGGCAAAAGTGATAACTAAGTGTCTCGGGGAACAAAACATCAATATTTTGGGTCCATGGCCAGGAAACTCCCCAGACCATAATCCCAATTGTGGTCAATATTTAAGAGGCGGGTGGACAAACCAAAACCCACAAATTCTGACAAACTCCAAGCATTGATTAGGAAAGAATGGGCTGCCATCAGTCAGGATGTGGCCCAGAAGTTAATTGACAGCATGCCAGGGCAGATTGTAGAGGTCTTGAAAAAGAAGGTTCAACACTGCAAATATTGACTCTTTGCATCAACTTCATGTAATTGTCAATAAAATCCTTTGACACTTATGAAATGCTTGTAATTATACTTCAGTATTCCATAGTAACGTCTGACAATATTATATAAAGACACTAAAGCAGCAAACTTTGTGAAAAGTAATATTTGTTTAATTCTCAAAACTTTTGGCCATGACTGTACTATATAGGGAATAGGGTCCCATAGGGCTCTGGTCTAAAGGAGTGCACTATATAGGGAATAGGGCTCTGGTCTAAAGGAGTGTACTATATAGGGAATAGGGCTCTGGTCTAAAGGAGTGCACTATATATAGGGAATAGGGCTCTGGTCTAAAGTAGTGCACTATATATAGGGAATAGTGTGCCATAGGGCTCTGGTCTAAAGTAGTGCACTATATAGGAAATAGGGTGCCATAGGGCTCTGGTCTAAAGTAGTGCACTATATAGGGAATAGGGCTCTGGTCTAAAGTAGTGCACTATATATAGGGAATAGGGTGTCATAGGGCTCTGGTCTAAAGTAGTGCACTATATAGGGAATAGGGTGTCATTTGGCAGGCAGACAGAATGTGTAAAGTACCAACCTTGTGCCAAGAGGACGATGCCCGCCACTATGATGACCAGGATGATGAGAAGCTTGGCTGCAGTGAAGAAGTTCTGGACATAGCTGGCTAGCTTCACACTGAGACAGTTCACCAACACTATCATAACTGTAGGGGGAGGAAGGGGAGGAAGGAGAGGAGGAATATTTTATTAATCCATTCGAGACAGAAGTTGGTCTTCTGCTGTAGCCAAGCCCTCCGACACACACACACACACACACACACACACACACACACACACACACACACACACACACACACACACACACACACACACACACACACACACACACACACACACACACACACACACACCCACACACACACACACGAGGCTGGAACAATGGGCAGTACAGAACTAGTGTACTGCTAGTGTAGTGCCTTGGGATCAGTTTAGGGGTTGAAAGCCTGGTGAGCAGTCTAGGGGTTAAGAGCCTTGCTCAAGTGAACAACAACAGTTGATGGTATCTAGGAGGAGGAGCAGGAGGCGGAGGAGGCGGGAGGAAGAGAAGGAGGAGGAGGAGAAAAGGGGAAAAGGAGGAGGAGGAGAACACAAGGCAGGAAGAGGACGGTGGGGGCCAAGTCATGACTTTTTAAAATTAATCTTTACTCGATCCCAGGCATCCTCTCT
Organism: Oncorhynchus mykiss; assembly: GCF_013265735.2. Taxonomy (NCBI): domain Eukaryota; kingdom Metazoa; phylum Chordata; class Actinopteri; order Salmoniformes; family Salmonidae; genus Oncorhynchus; species Oncorhynchus mykiss. Next base: position 95,943,564 of record NC_048570.1, on the reverse strand, counting down.
TCTCAAAAGGCATTGGAGAAGAAGGTCAGAGGGGAGGGACCTTGGATCTTCTCCTCCAATATGATTGGAAAGAAAATTGAGATGAATTAATTAAGTCCATTCAGGAAGTGCATGCCAATTGTTTTCTATTGGGATTTTTCATAATTATAGAACTATTTACACTCACATATGCACGCTGCAGCCAGGCACTTGGTGACCACAATGGGAGGAGTGCATCCTGGGTAGAACGGCGTGGAGGCATACTCTGCGAAGCTCAGGGCGATGATGGCGAAGGAGGAGGGCTTTAGGACCATGATGGTGCTCCATGAGTAGAGGTAGGCCATCACTGACCCAAAGGCCTCCATCAGGTATGGGTATTCCCCTCCAGACTTAGTGATCATGGTGCCCAGCTCCGCGTAGCACAGCGCCCCTGCAGGCAGACAGGCAGGCTCAGAGACAGGCAGTTAGCTGACACTAGTCCTGCTTCAGGGGATTTCCTTCAAGGGATTTCCTTTCACATGGTTGTCTAGGTCTTAATTGACTAGTTAGGAACTCACCTGGTTGTCTAGGTCTTAATTGATCAATCAAATCAAATGTTATTAGTCACATGCGCAGTGAAATCTTTACTTACGAGCCCCTAACCGACAGTGCAGTTAAAAAAAAATGGTGTGGAGAGGGGGATCAATGTGGATAGTCTGGGTAGCCATTTGACTAGATTTTCAGGAGTCTTATGGCTTGAGGGTAGAAGCTGTTTAGAAGCCTCTTGGACCTAGACTTGGTGCTCCGGTACCGCTTGCCATGTGATAGCAAAGAGAACAATCTATGACTAGGGTGGCTGGAGTCTTCAACAATTTTCAGGGCCTTCTTCTGACACCGCCTGGTATAGAGGTAATGGATGGCAGGAAGCTTGGCCCCAGTGATGTACTGGGCCGTTCGCACTACCCTCTGTACCAGGCAGTGATGCAACCAGCATTGATGCTCTTGATGGTGCAGATGTAGAACTTTTTGAGGATCTGAGGACCCATGCCAAATCTTTTCTGTCCACTGAGGGGGAATGGATTTTTTCGTGCCCGCCTCACGACGGTCATGGTGTACTTGGACCATGATAGTTTGTTGGTGATGTGGACGCCAAGGAACTTGAAGCTCTCAACCTGTTCAACTGCAGCCCCGTCAATGAGAAATGGGGCATGCTCGGTCCTCTTTTTCCTGTAGTCCACAATCATCTCCATCTCCTTGATTACGCTGAGGGAGAGGTTGTTGTCCTGGCACCACACGGCCAGGTCTCTGACTTCCTCCCTGTCTCGTTGTTGTCAGTGATCAGGCCTACCACTGTCGTGTCATCGGCAAACGTAATGATGGTGTTGGAGTTGTGCCTGGCCATTCAGTCATGAGTGAACAGGGAGTACAGGAGGGGGCTGAGCATGCACCCCTGAGGCTCCCCTGTGTTGAGGATCAGCGTGGCGGATGTATTGTTACCTGCCCTTACCACCTGGGGGGGCGGCCCGTCAGGAAGTGCAGGATCCAGTTGCAAAGGGAGGTGTTTAGTCCCAGGGTCCTTAGCTTATTGATGAGCTTCGAGGGCACTATGGTGTTGAACCCTGAGCTGTAGTCAATGAATAGCATTCCCACATAGGTTGTTTCTATTGTCCAGGTGGGAAAGGGCAGTGTGGAGTGCAATAGAGACTGCATCATCTGTGGATCTGTTGGGGCAGTATGGAAATTGGAGTGGGTCTAGGGTTTCTGGGATGATGGGATGATGGTTGACGTGATCCATGACCAGCTTTTCAAATAACTAAATGGCTACAGATGTGAGTGCTATGGGTCTGTAGTCATTGAGGCAGGTTACCTTAGTGTTCTTGGGCACAGGCACTATGGTGGTCTGCTTAAAACATGTTGGTATTACAGACTCAGAATGTGGTCATCCTGTCTGGGTTGGCGCCCCCCCCCCCCCTTAAGTTGTGCCGTGGCGGAGGTCTTTGTGGGCTATACTCAGCCTTGTCTCAGGATGGTATGTTGGTGGTTGAAGATATCCCTCTAGTGGTGTGGGGGCTGTGCTTTGGCAAAGTGGGTGGGGTTATATCCTTCCTGTTTGGCCCTGTCCGGGGGTGTCCTCGGAGTGGGCCACAGTGTCTCCTGACCCCTCCTGTCTCAGCCTCCAGTATTTATGCTGCAGTAGTTTATGTGTCGGGGGGCTAGGGTCAGTTTGTTATATCTGGAGTACTTCTCCTGTCCTATTCGGTGTCCTGTGTGAATCTAAGTGTGCGTTCTCTAATTCTCTCCTTCTCTCTTTCTCTCTCTCGGAGGACCTGAGCCCTAGGACCATGCCCCAGGACTACCTGACATGATGACTCCTTGCTGTCCCCAGTCCACCTGGCTGTGCTGCTGCTCCAGTTTCAACTGTTCTGCCTTATTATTATTCAACCATGCTGATCATTTATGAACATTTGAACATCTTGGCCATGTTCTGTTATAATCTCCACCCGGCACAGCCAGAAGAGGACTGGCCATCCCACATATGCTCTCTCTAATTCTCTCTTTCTTTCTCTCTCTCGGAGGACCTGAGCCCTAGGACCATGCCCCAGGAATACCTGACATGATGACTCTTTGCTGTCCCCAGTCCACCTGACTGTGCTGCTGCTCCAGTTTCAACTAATGCTATGCTGGTCATTTATGAACATTTGAACATCTTGACCATGTTTTGTTATAATCTCCACCCGGCACAGCCAGAAGAGGACTGGCCACCCCACATAGCCTGGTTCCTCTCTAGGTTTCTTCCTAGGTTTTGGCCTTTCTAGGGAGTTTTTCCTAGCCACCGTGCTTCTTCACCTGCATTGCTTGCTGTTTGGGGTTTTAGGCTGGGTTTCTGTACAGCACTTTGAGATATCAGCTGATGTACGAAGGGCTATATAAAATAAATTTGATTGATTGATTGACTCGGACAGGGAGAGATTGAAAATGTCAGTGAAGACACTTACTAGTTGATCAGTGCATTCTCGCAGTACACGTCCTGGTAGTCCATCTGGCCCTGTGGCCAAGTGAATGTTGACCTGTCTAAAGGTCTTACTCACATCAGCTGCGAAGAGCATGATCACACAGTCTTCCAGTATAGCTGGTGCTCGCATGCATGTTTCAGTGTTATTTACCTCGAAGCGAGCATAGAAGTAGTTTAGCTCGTCCGGTAGGCTTGTGTCACTGGGCAGCTCTCGGCTGTGCTTCCCTTTGTAGTCTGTCATGGTTTGCAGGCCCTGCGGGATTTCTTATAAGCTTCCGGGTTAGAGTCCCACTCCTTGAAAGCGGCAGCTCTACCCTTTAGCTCAGTGCGGATGTTGCCTGTAATTCTTGGTTTCTGGTTGGGGTATGTACGTACTGTCACTGTGGGGACAACGTCATCGATGCACTTATTGATGAAGCCAATGATGAAGCCAATTGCACATTTAACATGTTGATAGAAATTAGGTAAAAATGATTTAAGTTTCCCTGCATTAAAGTCCCAGGCCACTAGGAGCACCGCCTCTTGGTGAGCAATTTCTTGTTTGCTTATGGCGGAATACAGCTCAATCAATGCTTTCTTGGTGCCAGCCTCTGACTGTGGTGGTATGTAAACAGCTACAAAGAATATAGACGAAAACTCTCTCGGTAGGTAATGTGGTCTGCAGCTTATCATGAGAAACTCTACCTCGGGTGAGCAATGGCTCGAGACGTCCTTAGATATCGTGCACCATCTGTTGTTTACAAAAATACATAGTCCGCCACCCCTTGTCTTACCAGACGCCGCTGTTCTATCCTGCCGGTACAGCAGGGTTCATGTTGGGAGAGGAATTCCCTCCTAGACTCATCATAACTCAGCAGGGTTCATGTAATGAGAGGAATTCCCTCCTAGCCTCTTAATAACTCAACAGGGTTCATGTTGGGAGAGGAATTCCCTCCTAGCCTCTTAATTTTTTATTTATTTTATTTTATTTCACCTTTATTTAACCAGGTAGGTTAGTTGTCAATTACAACTGCGACCTGGCCAAGATAAAGCGTAGCAATTCGACACATACAACAACACAGTTACACATGGACTAAACAAAACATACAGTCAATAATACAGTAGAACAAAATAAAACAAAAAGTCTATATACAGTGACTGAAAATTAGGTAAGTTAAGGAAATAAATAGGCCATGGTGGCGAAGTAATTAAACACTGGAATGATAGATCGGCAGAAGATGAATGTGCAGGTAGAGACTGGGGTGCAAAGGAGCTAAATAAATAAATGCCAGTATGGGGATGAGGTAGATAGATAGATGGGCTGTTTACAGATGGGCTATGTACAGGTGTAGTGATCTGTAAGCTGCTCTGACAGCTGGTGCTTAAAGCTAGTGAGGGAGATGTGAGTCTTCAGCTTCAGAGATTTTTGCAATTCGTTCCAGTCATGGGCAGCAGAGAACTGTAAGGAAAGACGACCAAAGGAATAATTGGTTTTGGGGGTGACCAGTGAGATATACCTGCAGGAGCGAGTGCTGCTATGGTGACCAGCGAGCTGAGATAATGCGGGGCTTTACCAAGCAGAGACTTGTAGATAACCTGTAGCCAGTGGGTTTGGCTACGAGTATGAAGCGAGGGCCTACCAACGAGAGAGTACAGGTCGCAATGGTGCGTAGTGATGGGGCTTTGGTGAGAAAAACGGATGGCACTGTGATAGACTGCATCCAGTTTGTTGAGTAGAGTGTTGGAGGCTATTTTATAGATGACATCACCGAAGTCGAGGATCGGTAGAATGGTCAGTTTTACGAGGGTATGTTTGGCAGCATGAGTGAAGGATGCTTTGTTGCGATATAGGAAGCCGATTCTAGATTTAATTTTGGACTGGAGATGCTTAATGTGAGTCTGGAAGGAGAGTTTACAGTCTAACCAGACACCCAGGTATTTGTAGTTGTCCACGTATTCTAAGTCAGAGCCGTCCAGAGTAGTGATGCTGGACGGGCGAGCAGGTGCGGGCAGTGATCGATTGAATAGCATGCATTTAGTTTTACTTGCGTTTAAGAGCAGTTGGAGGCCACGGAAGGAGAGTTGTGTGGCATTGAAGCTCGTCTGGAGGTTAGTTAACACAGTGTCCAAGGAGGGGCTAGAAGTATACAGAATGGTGTCGTCTGCTAAGAGGTGGATCAGAGAATCACCAGCAGCAAGAGCAACATCATTGATGTATACAGAAAAGAGTCGGCCCGAGAATTGAACCCTGTGGTACACACATAGAGACTGTCAGAGGTCCAGACAACAGGCCCTCCAATTTGACGCACTGAACTCTATCAGAGAAGTAGTTGGTAAACCAGACAAGGCAATCATTTGAGAAACCAAGGCTGTCGAGTCTGCCAATAAGAATGTTGTGATTGACAGAGTCGAAAGCCTTGGCCAGGTCGATGAATACGGCTGCACAGTAATGTCTCCTATCGATGGCGGTTAAGATATCGTTTAGAACCTTGAGCGTGGCTGAGGTGCACCCATGACCAGCTCTGAAACCAGATTGCATAGCGGAGAAGGTATGGTGGGATTCGAAATGGTCAGTAATCTGTTTGTTGACTTGGCTTTCGAAAACCTTAGAAAGACAGGGTAGGATAGATATAAGTCTGTAGCAGTTTGGGTCTAGAGTGTCACCCCCTTTGAAGAGGGGGATGACCGCGGCAGCTTTCCAATCTTTGGGAGGTTGAACAGGCTAGTAAAAGGGGTTGCAACAAATTCGGCAGATCATTTTAGAAAGAGGGGGTCCAGATTGTCTAGCCCGGCTGATTTGTAGGGGTCCAGATTTTGCAGCTCTTTCAGAACATCAGCTATCTGGATTTGGGTAAAGGAGAAATGGTGGGGGCTTTGGCGGGGTGCTGTGGAGGGTGCCGGGCAGTTGACCGGGGTAGGGGTAGCCATGTGGAAAGCATGGCCAGCCGTAGAAAAATGCTTATTGAAATTCTCAATTATAGTGGATTTATCAGTGGTGAGCAGCTGGGAGGAGGTGCTCTTATTCTCCATGGACTTTACAGTGTCCCAGAAAATTTTTGAGTTGGTACTAGAGGATGCAAATTTCTGTTTGAAAAAGCTTGCCATAGCTTTTCTGACTTTTTTATTTGTTCCTAACGAATTAATTAATAATTAATAACTCAGCAGGGTTCATGTTAGTTGCACTATGTCCATGTTTCTGTTTACTGGTTTGGGGGGATTGAACACACTGACACAATCCTTCTCACAGTCAGTATGCCTCCCAAAGGGAACCCTATTCCCGATATAGTGCACTACTTTAGACCAGAGCCCTATGGCACCCTATTCCCTATATATAGTGCACTACTTTAGACCAGAGCCCTATGGCACCCTATTCCCTAAATATAGTGCACAACTTTAGACCAGGACCCTATGGGGGACCACGACCCATAGGGTTAGGGTGCCATAGGGATGCAGTTCCAGTTCTTCTCACACGGAGCCCTTCTCACTTGGTCATTCCTGATTTAGGAGATTCCTATGATTCTTTCCGACTGGTTAGAGATTACCCAGGATAGGGTTAATCAGGTAATCTATCTCAGTTTATGGTGTCATTTAGTGTCTGGTTAGAGATTACCCAGGATAGGGTTAATCTGGTAATCTATCTCAGTTTATGGTGTCATTTAGGTTCTGGTTAGAGATTACCCAGGTCAGATCAGGTAATGTGTGTGTCCTCACCCACTGTAGCCTGTGTGTGTGTGTGTGTCTCCTCACCCAGTGTAGCCTGTGTGTGTGTGTCTCCTCACCCAGTGTAGCCTGTGTGTGTCTGTCTCCTCACCCAGTGTAGCCTGTGTGTGTGTGTCTCCTCACCCAGTGTAGCCTGTGTGTGTGTGTCTCCTCACCCAGTGTAGCCTGTGTGTGTCTGTCTCCTCACCCAGTGTAGCCTGTGTGTGTCTGTCTCCTCACCCAGTGTAGCCTGTGTGTGTGTGTCTCCTCACCCAGTGTAGCCTGTGTGTGTGTGTGTCTCCTCACCCAGTGTAGCCTGTGTGTGTGTCCTCACCCAGTGTAGCCTGTGTGTGTGTCCTCACCCAGTGTAGCCTGTGTGTGTCTGTCTCCTCACAAAGTGTAGCCTGTGTGTGTGTGTCTCCTCACCCAGTGTAGCCTGTGTGTGTGTGTCTCCTCACCCAGTGTAGCCTGTGTGTGTGTGTCTCCTCACCCAGTGTAGCCTGTGTGTGTGTGTCTCCTCACCCAGTGTAGCTAGCACCCCGCAGGCGGCCCAGACACACAGACAAGGTCCTACGGCTCCCGTTTCCAGCAGCACTGCCTTAGGGGAGATGAAGATGCCGGAGCCGATCATGGTTCCTACGATCAGACAGATCCCACTCAAAAGGCCCACCTGCAGAGAGAGACAGGAAGTGGTTATGACAACTTCCTGAGAGGGTGATACAGGCGGTAGAACCAGCGATTAAACCCCCGTCTCCTGTTGGGGAGCTTTGTATGTGAATGTTTTACCACTCAACCATGTGTCTTAATGTTCAATATATATATATACAGTGCCTTGCGAAAGTATTCGGCCCCCTTGAACTTTGCGACCTTTTGCCACATTTCAGGCTTCAAACATAAAGATATAAAACTGTATTTTTTTGTGAAGAATCAACAACAAGTGGGACACAATCATGAAGTGGAACGACATTTATTGGATATTTCAAACTTTTTTAACAAATCAAAACTGAAAAATTGGGCGTGCAAAATTATTCAGCCCCTTTACTTTCAGTGCAGCAAACTCTCTCCAGAAGTTCAGTGAGGATCTCTGAATGATCCAATGTTGACTTAAATGACTAATGATGATAAATACAATCCACCTGTGTGTAATCAAGTCTCCGTATAAATGCACCTGCACTGTGATAGTCTCAGAGGTCCGTTAAAAGCGCAGAGAGCATCATGAAGAACAAGGAACACACCAGGCAGGTCCGAGATACTGTTGTGAAGAAGTTTAAAGCCGGATTTGGATACAAAAAGATTTCCCAAGCTTTAAACATCCCAAGGAGCACTGTGCAAGCGATAATATTGAAATGGGAGGAGTATCAAACCACTGCAAATCTACCAAGACCTGGCCGTCCCTCTAAACTTTCAGCTCATACAAGGAGAAGACTGATCAGAGATGCAGCCAAGAGGCCCATGATCACTCTGGATGAACTGCAGAGATCTACAGCTGAGGTGGGAGACTCTGTCCATAGGACAACAATCAGTCGTATATTGCACAAATCTGGCCTTTATGGAAGAGTGGCAAGAAGAAAGCCATTTCTTAAAGATATCCATAAAAAGTGTCGTTTAAAGTTTGCCACAAGCCACCTGGGAGACACACCAAACATGTGGAAGAAGGTGCTCTGGTCAGATGAAACCAAAATTGAACTTTTTGGCAACAATGCAAAACGTTATGTTTGGCGTAAAAGCAACACAGCTAAACACACCATCCCCACTGTCAAACATAGTGGTGGCAGCATCATGGTTTGGGCCTGCTTTTCTTCCGCAGGGACAGGGAAGATGGTTAAAATTGATGGGAAGATGGATGGAGCCAAATACAGGACCATTCTGGAAGAAAACCTGATGGAGTCTGCAAAAGACCTGAGACTGGGACGGAGATTTGTCTTCCAACAAGACAATGATCCAAAACATAAAGCAAAATCTACAATGGAATGGTTCAAAAATAAACATATCCAGGTGTTAGAATGGCCAAGTCAAAGTCCAGACCTGAATCCAATCGAGAATCTGTGGAAAGAACTGAAAACTGCTGTTCACAAATGCTCTCCATCCAACCTCACTGAGCTCGAGCTGTTTTGCAAGGAGGAATGGGAAAAAAATTCAGTCTCTCGATGTGCAAAACTGATAGAGACATACCCCAAGCGACTTACAGCTGTAATCGCAGCAAAAGGTGGCGCTACAAAGTATTAACTTAAGGGGGCTGAATAATTTTGCACGCCCAATTTTTCAGTTTTTGATTTGTTAAAAAAGTTTGAAATATCCAATAAATGTCGTTCCACTTCATGATTGTGTCCCACTTGTTGTTGATTCTTCACAAAAAAATACAGTTTTATATCTTTATGTTTGAAGCCTGAAATGTGGCAAAAGGTCGCAAGGTTCAAGGGGGCCGAATACTTTCGCAAGGCACTGTATATATATATATTATTTTTATGGAATAAAATATGTCCTGTGTCACCACTCAATCAATGACTGACAGGCCCATGACAGTGTTTATAAACACAGTGTAGTGTGAGTTAGTGAGTAGTTAACTCAATGAGTCCCACTGTCAGGCCGGCGTGATTTAGGACTTCTGGTTAACTCAATGAGTCCCACTGTCAGGCCGGCGTGATTTAGGACTTCTGGTTAACTCAATGAGTCCCACTGTCAGGCCGGCGTGATTTAGGACTTCTGGTTAACTCAATGAGTCCCACTGTCAGGCCGGCGTGATTTAGGACTTCTGGTTAACTCAATGAGTCCCACTGTCAGGCCGGCGTGATTTAGGACTTCTGGTTAACTCAATGAGTCCCACTGTCAGGCCGGCGTGATTTAGGACTTCTGGTTAACTCAATGAGTCCCACTGTCAGGCCGGCGTGATTTAGGACTTCTGGTTAACTCAATGAGTCCCACTGTCAGGCCGGCGTGATTTAGGACTTCTGGTTAACTCAATGAGTCCCACTGTCAGGCCGGCGTGATTTAGGACTTCTGGTTAACTCAATGAGTCCCACTGTCAGGCCGGCGTGATTTAGGACTTCTGGTTAACTCAATGAGTCCCACTGTCAGGCCGGCGTGATTTAGGACTTCTGGTTAACTCAATGAGTCCCACTGTCAGGCCGGCGTGATTTAGGACTTCTGGTTAACTCAATGAGTCCCACTGTCAGGCCGGCGTGATTTAGGACTTCTGGTTAACTCAATGAGTCCCACTGTCAGGCCGGCGTGATTTAGGACTTCTGGTTAACTCAATGAGTCCCACTGTCAGGCCGGCGTGATTTAGGACTTCTGGTTAACTCAATGAGTCCCACTGTCAGGCCGGCGTGATTTAGGACTTCTGGTTAACCCAATGAGTCCCACTGTCAGGCCGGCGTGATTTAGGACTTCTGGTTAACTCAATGAGTCCCACTGTCAGGCCGGCGTGATTTAGGACTTCTGGTTAACCCAATGAGTCCCACTGTCAGGCCGGCGTGATTTAGGACTTCTGGTTAACTCAATGAGTCCCACTGTCAGGCCGGCGTGATTTAGGACTTCTGATTAACTCAATGAGTCCCACTGTCAGGCCGGCGTGATTTAGGACTTCTGGTTAACTCAATGAGTCCCACTGTCAGGCCGGCGTGATTTAGGACTTCTGGTTAACTCAATGAGTCCCACTGTCAGGCCGGCGTGATTTAGGACTTCTGGTTAACCCAATGAGTCCCACTGTCAGGCCGGCGTGATTTAGGACTTCTGGTTAACTCAATGAGTCCCACTGTCAGGCCGGCGTGATTTAGGACTTCTGGTTAACTCAATGAGTCCCACTGTCAGGCCGGCGTGATTTAGGACTTCTGGTTAACTCAATGAGTCCCACTGTCAGGCCGACGTGATTTAGGACTTCTGGTTAACCCAATGAGTCCCACTGTCAGGCCGGAGTGATTTAGGACTTCTGGTTAACTCAAAGAGTCCCACTGTCAGGCCGGCGTGATTTAGGACTTCTGGTTAACTCAATGAGTCCCACTGTCAGGCCGGAGTGATTTAGGACTTCTGGTTAACCCAATGAGTCCCACTGTCAGGCCGGCGTGATTTAGGACTTCTGGTTAACTCAATGAGTTCCACTGTCAGGCCGGCGTGATTTAGGACTTCTGGTTAACTCAATGAGTCCCACTGTCAGGCCGGCGTGATTTAGGACTTCTGGTTAACTCAATGAGTCCCACTGTCAGGCCGGCGTGATTTAGGACTTCTGGTTAACTCAATGAGTCCCACTGTCAGGCCGGCGTGATTTAGGACTTCTGGTTAACTCAATGAGTCCCACTGTCAGGCCGGCGTGATTTAGGACTTCTGGTTAACTCAATGAGTCCCACTGTCAGGCCGGCGTGATTTAGGACTTCTGGTTAACTCAATGAGTCCCACTGTCAGGCCGGCGTGATTTAGGACTTCTGGTTAACCCAATGAGTCCCACTGTCAGGCCGGCGTGATTTAGGACTTCTGGTTAACTCAATGAGTCCCACTGTCAGGCCGGCGTGATTTAGGACTTCTGGTTAACTCAATGAGTCCCACTGTCAGGCCGGCGTGATTTAGGACTTCTGGTTAACTCAATGAGTCCCACTGTCAGGCCGGCGTGATTTAGGACTTCTGGTTAACTCAATGAGTCCCACTGTCAGGCCGGCGTGATTTAGGACTTCTGGTTAACTCAATGAGTCCCACTGTCAGGCCGGCGTGATTTAGGACTTCTGGTTAACTCAATGAGTCCCACTGTCAGGCCGGCGTGATTTAGGACTTCTGGTTAACTCAATGAGTCCCACTGTCAGGCCGGCGTGATTTAGGACTTCTGGTTAACTCAATGAGTCCCACTGTCAGGCCGGCGTGATTTAGGACTTCTGGTTAACTCAATGAGTCCCACTGTCAGGCCGGCGTGATTTAGGACTTCTGGTTAACTCAATGAGTCCCACTGTCAGGCCGGCGTGATTTAGGACTTCTGGTTAACCCAATGAGTCCCACTGTCAGGCCGGCGTGATTTAGGACTTCTGGTTAACTCAATGAGTCCCACTGTCAGGCCGGCGTGATTTAGGACTTCTGGTTAACTCAATGAGTCCCACTGTCAGGCCGGCGTGATTTAGGACTTCTGGTTAACTCAATGAGTCCCACTGTCAGGCCGGCGTGATTTAGGACTTCTGGTTAACTCAATGAGTCCCACTGTCAGGCCGGCGTGATTTAGGACTTCTGGTTAACTCAATGAGTCCCACTGTCAGGCCGGCGTGATTTAGGACTTCTGGTTAACTCAATGAGTCCCACTGTCAGGCCGGCGTGATTTAGGACTTCTGGTTAACTCAATGAGTCCCATTGTCAGGCCGGCGTGATTTAGGACTTCTGGTTAACTCAATGAGTCCCACTGTCAGGCCGGCGTGATTTAGGACTTCTGGTTAACTCAATGAGTCCCACTGTCAGGCCGGCGTGATTTAGGACTTCTGGTTAACTCAATGAGTCCCACTGTCAGGCCGACGTGATATAGGACTTCTGGTTAACCCAATGAGTCCCACTGTCAGGCCGGAGTGATTTAGGACTTCTGGTTAACTCAATGAGTCCCACTGTCAGGCCGGCGTGATTTAGGACTTCTGGTTAACTCAATGAGTCCCACTGTCAGGCCGGCGTGATTTAGGACTTCTGGTTAACTCAATGAGTCCCACTGTCAGGCCGGCGTGATTTAGGACTTCTGGTTAACTCAATGAGTCCCACTGTCAGGCCGGCGTGATTTAGGACTTCTGGTTAACTCAATGAGTCCCACTGTCAGGCCGGATTGATTTAGGACTTCTGGTTAACCCAATGAGTCCCACTGTCAGGCCGGCGTGATTTACGACTTCTGGTTAACTCAATGAGTCCCACTGTCAGGCCGGCGTGATTTAGGACTTCTGGTTAACCCAATGAGTCCCACTGTCAGGCCGGCGTGATTTAGGACTTCTGGTTAACTCAATGAGTCCCACTGTCAGGCCGGCGTGATTTAGGACTTCTGGTTAACCCAATGAGTCCCACTGTCAGGCCGGCGTGATTTAGGACTTCTGGTTAACTCAATGAGTCCCACTGTCAGGCCGGCGTGATTTAGGACTTCTGGTTAACTCAATGAGTCCCACTGTCAGGCCGGCGTGATTTAGGACTTCTGGTTAACTCAATGAGTCCCACTGTCAGGCCGACGTGATTTAGGACTTCTGGTTAACCCAATGAGTCCCACTGTCAGGCCGGAGTGATTTAGGACTTCTGGTTAACTCAAAGAGTCCCACTGTCAGGCCGGCGTGATTTAGGACTTCTGGTTAACTCAATGAGTCCCACTGTCAGGCCGGAGTGATTTAGGACTTCTGGTTAACTCAATGAGTCCCACTGTCAGGCCGGCGTGATTTAGGACTTCTGGTTAACTCAATGAGTCCCACTGTCAGGCCGGCGTGATTTAGGACTTCTGGTTAACTCAATGAGTCCCACTGTCAGGCCGGCGTGATTTAGGACTTCTGGTTAACCCAATGAGTCCCACTGTCAGGCCGGCGTGATTTAGGACTTCTGGTTAACTCAATGAGTCCCACTGTCAGGCCGGCGTGATTTAGGACTTCTGGTTAACCCAATGAGTCCCACTGTCAGGCCGGCGTGATTTAGGACTTCTGGTTAACTCAATGAGTCCCACTGTCAGGCCGGCGTGATTTAGGACTTCTGGTTAACTCAATGAGTCCCACTGTCAGGCCGGCGTGATTTAGGACTTCTGGTTAACTCAATGAGTCCCACTGTCAGGCCGGCGTGATTTAGGACTTCTGGTTAACTCAATGAGTTCCACTGTCAGGCCGGCGTGATTTAGGACTTCTGGTTAACTCAATGAGTCCCACTGTCAGGCCGGCGTGATTTAGGACTTCTGGTTAACTCAATGAGTCCCACTGTCAGGCCGGCGTGATTTAGGACTTCTGGTTAACTCAATGAGTCCCACTGTCAGGCCGGCGTGATTTAGGACTTCTGGTTAACTCAATGAGTCCCACTGTCAGGCCGGCGTGATTTAGGACTTCTGGTTAACTCAATGAGTCCCACTGTCAGGCCGGCGTGATTTAGGACTTCTGGTTAACTCAATGAGTCCCACTGTCAGGCCGGCGTGATTTAGGACTTCTGGTTAACCCAATGAGTCCCACTGTCAGGCCGGCGTGATTTAGGACTTCTGGTTAACTCAATGAGTCCCACTGTCAGGCCGGCGTGATTTAGGACTTCTGGTTAACTCAATGAGTCCCACTGTCAGGCCGGCGTGATTTAGGACTTCTGGTTAACTCAATGAGTCCCACTGTCAGGCCGGCGTGATTTAGGACTTCTGGTTAACTCAATGAGTCCCACTGTCAGGCCGGCGTGATTTAGGACTTCTGGTTAACTCAATGAGTTCCACTGTCAGGCCGGCGTGATTTAGGACTTCTGGTTAACTCAATGAGTCCCACTGTCAGGCCGGCGTGATTTAGGACTTCTGGTTAACTCAATGAGTCCCACTGTCAGGCCGGCGTGATTTAGGACTTCTGGTTAACTCAATGAGTCCCACTGTCAGGCCGGCGTGATTTAGGACTTCTGGTTAACTCAATGAGTCCCACTGTCAGGCCGGCGTGATTTAGGACTTCTGGTTAACCCAATGAGTCCCACTGTCAGGCCGGCGTGATTTAGGACTTCTGGTTAACTCAATGAGTCCCACTGTCAGGCCGGCGTGATTTAGGACTTCTGGTTAACCCAATGAGTCCCACTGTCAGGCCGGCGTGATTTAGGACTTCTGGTTAACTCAATGAGTCCCACTGTCAGGCCGGCGTGATTTAGGACTTCTGGTTAACTCAATGAGTCCCACTGTCAGGCCGGCGTGATTTAGGACTTCTGGTTAACTCAATGAGTCCCACTGTCAGGCCGGCGTGATTTAGGACTTCTGGTTAACTCAATGAGTCCCACTGTCAGGCCGGCGTGATTTAGGACTTCTGGTTAACTCAATGAGTCCCACTGTCAGGCCGGCGTGATTTAGGACTTCTGGTTAACTCAATGAGTCCCACTGTCAGGCCGGCGTGATTTAGGACTTCTGGTTAACTCAATGAGTCCCACTGTCAGGCCGACGTGATTTAGGACTTCTGGTTGACTCAATGAGTCCCACTGTCAGGCCGGCGTGATTTAGGACTTCTGGTTAACTCAATGAGTCCCACTGTCAGGCCGGCGTGATTTAGGACTTCTGGTTAACTCAATGAGTCCCACTGTCAGGCCGGCGTGATTTAGGACTTCTGGTTAACCCAATGAGTCCCACTGTCAGGCCGGCGTGATTTAGGACTTCTGGTTAACTCAATGAGTCCCACTGTCAGGCCGGCGTGATTTAGGACTTCTGGTTAACTCAATGAGTCCCACTGTCAGGCCGGCGTGATTTAGGACTTCTGGTTAACTCAATGAGTCCCACTGTCAGGCCGGCGTGATTTAGGACTTCTGGTTAACTCAATGAGTCCCACTGTCAGGCCGGCGTGATTTAGGACTTCTGGTTAACTCAATGAGTTCCACTGTCAGGCCGGCGTGATTTAGGACTTCTGGTTAACTCAATGAGTCCCACTGTCAGGCCGGCGTGATTTAGGACTTCTGGTTAACTCAATGAGTCCCACTGTCAGGCCGGCGTGATTTAGGACTTCTGGTTAACTCAATGAGTCCCACTGTCAGGCCGGCGTGATTTAGGACTTCTGGTTAACTCAATGAGTCCCACTGTCAGGCCGGCGTGATTTAGGACTTCTGGTTAACTCAATGAGTCCCACTGTCAGGCCGACGTGATTTAGGACTTCTGGTTAACCCAATGAGTCCCACTGTCAGGCCGGCGTGATTTAGGACTTCTGGTTAACTCAATGAGTCCCACTGTCAGGCCGGCGTGATTTAGGACTTCTGGTTAACCCAATGATTCCCACTGTCAGGCCGGCGTGATTTAGGACTTTTGGTTAACCCAATGAGTCCCACTGTCAGGCCGGCGTGATTTAGGACTTCTGGTTAACTCAATGAGTCCCACTGTCAGGCCGGCGTGATTTAGGACTTCTGGTTAACTCAATGAGTCCCACTATCAGGCCGGCGTGATTTAGGACTTCTGGTTAACTCAATGAGTCCCACTGTCAGGCCGGCGTGATTTAGGACTTCTGGTTAACTCAATGAGTCCCACTGTCGTGATTTAGGACTTCTGGTTAACTCAATGAGTCCCACTGTCAGGCCGGCATGATTTAGGACTTCTGAATCCCTTTTAAACATGCTGTGAGTCCGTAGATACCCACCATTTGTCTGTGTGTTAACGGGGAAGGAGCTAGAGGGGGGTTTTTAAGACAAGCACAGGTCCCCAAACGTCACAGGGGACGTATTTTTTACAGAATCTATAGAGTCAGAATGACGCACACAAAACAAAAAAAAAACGGGGAAAATGTGACAATTAATCTTCATATCACTGGAAAATTCCTCAATAAACTATTGAGAGGTACTGACCCTGGGTTCCTGAGAGCCTCACGGTGTAAACTACAGAATGAAGCAGTAGTTCTATTGAGAGGTACTGACCCTGGGTTCCTGAGAGACTCACGGTGTAAACTACAGAATGAAGCAGTAGTTCTATTGAGAGGTACTGACCCTGGGTTCCTGAGAGCCTCACGGTGTAAACTACAGAATGAAGCAGTAGTTCTATTGAGAGGTACTGACCCTGGGTTCCTGAGAGCCTCACGGTGTAAACTACAGAATGAAGCAGTAGTTCTATTGAGAGGTACTGACCCTGGGTTCCTGAGAGACTCTCGGTGTAAACTACAGAATGAAGCAGTAGTTCTATTGAGAGGTACTGACCCTGGGTTCCTGAGAGACTCACGGTGTAAACTACAGAAAGAAGCAGTAGTTCTATTGAGAGGTACTGACCCTGGGTTCCTGAGAGCCTCACGGTGTAAACTACAGAATGAAGCAGTAGTTCTATTGAGAGGTACTGTCCCTGGGTTCCTGAGAGCCTCACCATGTAAACTACAGAATGAAGCAGTAGTTCTACTGAGAGGTACTGACCAGTAAACAGCTTCCTAACATTCCTCAGTCAGTTAAGATACTGTTGTCAGAGTCACTCAGTAACCCTGTGCACTAAAACAGGACTATGCATTTACAGCTACCATACAAAGGCCTTGTACACAAGCCAGGATGATTGATGTTGGTCACTCGAATAGCTTATGTACTTGTAGCAAGCGAGAACACAAATGGAACCAGAATGCAATGTCATACTTGATCAGTTTTCACATGAATGGAACCAGAATACAATGTCATACTTCATTTGTGGTATTGTTATATTTGAAGAGCAAAATAATGATTTTTACTTCACGTCCAAAGATTTATCAAACAGACAATTGGGATACATGTTTTTGGTAAATGTCCCAGGTTGATCTAGTCTGGTTTATTATTATCTGATGTGGTAAATGTCCCAGGTTGATCTAGTCTGGTTTATTATCTGATGTGGTAAAGGTCCCAGATTGATCTAGTCTGGTTTATTATCTGATGTGGTAAAGGTCCCAGATTGATCTAGTCTGGTTTATTATTATCTGATGTGGTAAAGGTCCCAGATTGATCTAGTCTGGTTTATTATCTGATATGGTAAAGGTCCCAGATTGATCTAGTCTGGTTTATTATCTGATGTGGTAAAGGTCCCAGATTGATCTAGTCTGGTTTATTATTATCTGATGTGGTAAAGGTCCCAGATTGATCTAGTCTGGTTTATTATCTGATGTGGTAAAGGTCCCAGATTGATCTAGTCTGGTTTATTATCTGATGTGGTAAAGGTCCCTGATTGATCTAGTCTGGTTTATTATCTGATGTGGTAAAGGTCCCAGATTGATCTAGTCTGGTTTATTATTATCTGATGTGGTAAATGTCCCAGATTGATCTAGTCTGGTTTATTATCTGATGTGGTAAAGGTCCCTGATTGATCTAGTCTGGTTTATTATCTGATGTGGTAAATGTCCCAGGTTGATCTAGTCTGGTTCATTATCTGATGTGGTAAAGGTCCCAGATTGATCTAGTCTGGTTTAGTATTATCTGATATGGTAAAGGTCCCAGATTGATCTAGTCTGGTTTATTATCTGATGTGGTAAAGGTCCCAGATTGATCTAGTCTGGTTTAGTATTATCTGATATGGTAAAGGTCCCAGATTGATCTAGTCTGGTTTATTATTATCTGATGTGGTAAAGGTACCAGATTGATCTAGTCTGGTTTATTATCTGATGTGGTAAAGGTCCCAGATTGATCTAGTCTGGTTTATTATTATCTGATGTGGTAAAGGTCCCTGATTGATCTAGTCTGGTTTATTATTATCTGATGTGGTAAAGGTCCCAGATTGATCTAGTCTGGTTTATTATCTGATGTGGTAAAGGTCCCAGATTGATCTAGTCTGGTTTATTATCTGATGTGGTAAATGTCCCAGGTTGATCTAGTCTGGTTTATTATCTGATGTGGTAAAGGTCCCAGATTGATCTAGTCTGGTTTATTATTATCTGATGTGGTAAATGTCCCAGGTTGATCTAGTCTGGTTCATTATCTGATGTGGTAAAGGTCCCAGATTGATCTAGTCTGGTTTATTATTATCTGATGTGGTAAAGGTCCCAGGTTGATCTAGTCTGGTTTATTATTATCTGATGTGGTAAAGGTCCCAGAATGATCTAGTCTGGTTTATTATCTGATGTGGTAAAAGGTCCCTGGTTGATCTAGTCTGGTTTATTATCTGATGTGGTAAAGGTCCCAGATTGATCTAGTCTGGTTTAGTATTATCTGATGTGGTAAAGGTCCCAGATTGATCTAGTCTGGTTTAGTATTATCTGATGTGGTAAAGGTCCCTGATTGATCTAGTCTGGTTTAGTATTATCTGATGTGGTAAAGGTCCCAGATTGATCTAGTCTGGTTTAGTATTATCTGATATGGTAAAGGTCCCAGATTGATCTAGTCTGGTTTATTATCTGATGTGGTAAAGGTCCCAGATTGATCTAGTCTGGTTTAGTATTATCTGATATGGTAAAGGTCCCAGATTGATCTAGTCTGGTTTATTATTATCTGATGTGGTAAAGGTACCAGATTGATCTAGTCTGGTTTATTATCTGATGTGGTAAAGGTCCCAGATTGATCTAGTCTGGTTTATTATTATCTGATGTGGTAAAGGTCCCTGATTGATCTAGTCTGGTTTATTATTATCTGATGTGGTAAAGGTCCCAGATTGATCTAGTCTGGTTTATTATCTGATGTGGTAAAGGTCCCAGATTGATCTAGTCTGGTTTATTATCTGATGTGGTAAATGTCCCAGGTTGATCTAGTCTGGTTTATTATCTGATGTGGTAAAGGTCCCAGATTGATCTAGTCTGGTTTATTATTATCTGATGTGGTAAATGTCCCAGGTTGATCTAGTCTGGTTCATTATCTGATGTGGTAAAGGTCCCAGATTGATCTAGTCTGGTTTATTATTATCTGATGTGGTAAAGGTCCCAGGTTGATCTAGTCTGGTTTATTATTATCTGATGTGGTAAAGGTCCCAGAATGATCTAGTCTGGTTTATTATCTGATGTGGTAAAAGGTCCCTGGTTGATCTAGTCTGGTTTATTATCTGATGTGGTAAAGGTCCCAGATTGATCTAGTCTGGTTTAGTATTATCTGATGTGGTAAAGGTCCCAGATTGATCTAGTCTGGTTTAGTATTATCTGATGTGGTAAAGGTCCCTGATTGATCTAGTCTGGTTTAGTATTATCTGATGTGGTAAAGGTCCCAGATTGATCTAGTCTGGTTTAGTATTATCTGATGTGGTAAAGGTCCCAGATTGATCTAGTCTGGTTTATTATCTGATATGGTAAAGGTCCCTGGTTGATCTAGTCTGGTTTATTATCTGATATGGTAAAGGTCCCTGATTGATCTAGTCTGGTTTATTATTATCTGATGTGGTAAAGGTCCCTGGTTGATCTAGTCTGGTTTATTATCTGATATGGTAAAGGTCCCTGATTGATCTAGTCTGGTTTATTATCTGATGTGGTAAAGGTCCCAGGTTGATCTAGTCTGGTTTATTATCTGATATGGTAAAGGTCCCAGATTGATCTAGTCTGGTTTATTATTATCTGATGTGGTAAAGGTACCAGATTGATCTAGTCTGGTTTATTATCTGATGTGGTAAAGGTCCCAGATTGATCTAGTCTGGTTTATTATTATCTGATGTGGTAAAGGTCCCAGATTGATCTAGTCTGGTTTATTATTATCTGATGTGGTAAAGGTCCCAGATTGATCTAGTCTGGTTTATTATTATCTGATGTGGTAAAGGTACCAGATTGATCTAGTCTGGTTTATTATTATCTGATGTGGTAAAGGTCCCTGGTTGATCTAGTCTGGTTTATTATCTGATGTGGTAAAGGTCCCTGATTGATCTAGTCTGGTTTATGATTAGCTGATGTGGTAAAGGTCCCAGATTGATCTAGTCTGGTTTATTATCTGATGTGGTAAAGGTCCCAGATTGATCTAGTCTGGTTTATTATTATCTGATGTGGTAAAGGTCCCAGATTGATCTAGTCTGGTTTATTATCTGATGTGGTAAAGGTCCCAGATTGATCTAGTCTGGTTTATTATCTGATGTGGTAAAGGTCCCTGATTGATCTAGTCTGGTTTATGATTAGCTGATGTGGTAAAGGTCCCAGATTGATCTAGTCTGGTTTATTATCTGATGTGGTAAAGGTCCCAGATTGATCTAGTCTGGTTTATTATTATCTGATGTGGTAAAGGTCCCAGATTGATCTAGTCTGGTTTATTATTATCTGATGTGGTAAAGGTCCCTGGTTGATCTAGTCTGGTTTATTATCTGATGTGGTAAAGGTCCCAGATTGATCTAGTCTGGTTTATTATTATCTGATGTGGTAAAGGTCCCAGATTGATCTAGTCTGGTTTATTATTATCTGATGTGGTAAAGGTCCCAGATTGATCTAGTCTGGTTTATTATTATCTGATGTGGTAAAGGTCCCAGATTGAGCTAGTCTGGTTTATTATCTGATGTGGTAAAGGTCCCAGATTGATCTAGTCTGGTTTATTATCTGATGTGGTAAAAGGTCCCAGATTGATCTAGTCTGGTTTATTATCTGATGTGGTAAAGGTCCCAGATTGATCTAGTCTGGTTTATTATTATCTGATGTGGTAAAGGTCCCAGATTGATCTAGTCTGGTTTATTGTTATCTGATGTGGTAAAGGTCCCAGATTGCTGTTCTGAGAGGAATAATTTTTACAGAGAGAGCCAGTGAGACGGAGTCTGCGTATGAAATGGCACCCTGTTTTCTACACAGGGATTAGGGTTCCACTTGGGACACACTGGGATCAGTGAGTTCAATGAGTGTGGAACAGACTACAGCAGGGTTAAAACGGGGGGATAGAGGTTGGTACCGGCTGACACTGTAGTTAAAGCTGTCTGCTCTGGGCTGGCTGGCTGGCTGGCTGGCTGGCGGATTACAGTAATGATCGTGAGAGCCATTGGAGATCCTATGCTGCGAAACTCTACTCAGGCTCCCTCTCTGTCAGACACACACATTAGGGTGACAACATGAACATAAATTACAATGTTGAAGCTCATTTACTGCATTTCTATACGATTTAAAATCTCTAAAATGCTATTTGGAGAACAGCAAACAAGCAAAAATGACCCCAGCCATTATCACCTTGGCTGCTGTAGGTTCATTCACCTCAGTCCATCTACAAGCACATAGCCTGTTAGCTATACAATCTACCTACCTCAGTCCATCTACAAACACACAGCCTATTAGCTGTACAATGACCCCAGCCATTATCACCTTGGCTGCTGTAGGTTCATTCACGTAGCCTATTAGTTATACAATGACCCAAGCCATTATCACCTTGGCTGCTAGTTATACACGGCGCATTCGGAAAGTGTTCCGACCCCTTTGTCTTTTTCCACATTTTGTTTGTCTTATTCCGAAATGGATTTAAATAAAACAATTCCCTCATCAATCTGTTGTACCCACTTCCTTACATTGGTCAACACAGCTGGAAATCGGTGGTATTTTTACTTTAGTTTGATCAACGTAAAATATGTGATATGCTAAAAAACAGGACATCATGCTCTCTTGATCTTGATTTGACTTCGCTAGACGTTGCTGGAGCAGGACGGGATGTGGAAACCACTGTGTTGCTCTTCAAACATAGAAATACCACATATTTACAGCAACGCGACTACACAGACGTAGTGTATATCTTAAAGATGTGGGGATTTTCTCTACCATGTTAAATGTCACTAAATCCTGGTTTACAAACCACTGTGGTACTCTGAAAACTTTATTATGTTCTCTGTCATCTACTTTGACTTTTGATCCTTAACTTCTTATGGCTGCAGGGGCAGTACTGAGTAGCTTGGATGAAAGGTGCACAGAGGTGCCCATATTCAACGGCCTGCTCCTCAGTCATAGTTGCATATTATTATTAGTATTGGATAGAAAACAATCTGACGTTTCTAAAACTGTTTGAATTATGCCTGTGAGTTTAACAGAACTCATATAGCAGGCAAAAATCTGAAAAATTCCACTTCCTGTTTTTTTTTCTTTTGGGGGGGTGGCAGATTTTCAACCAAGCTCTCATTGAAATTACAGCGCGATATGGATGAGTTTTCACTTCCTACACCTTGCACTAGATGTCAACAGTCAATAGAACTTTGTCTGATGACTCTAATGTGAAGGGGGGTCGAATGACACAGGAAATAGTCACCACTGCCACGAGTTTGACATGTTTCTACTGACTGTTACGGAACGTTTGGACATTTCGTCAAGTTATAGTGGACGCGCTTTGTGACTTTGGAATTGTTTACCAAACGCTTTAACCAAAGTAGCTAATTGGACATACATAACTGACATTTTCGAACAAATCAAGCATTTATTGTGGACCTGGGATTCCTAGGACTGCATTCTGATGAAGTTCATCAAAGGTAAGGAAACATTTATCATGTATTTTTTGGTTTCTGTTGACTCCAACATGGCGGCTAATTTGGCTTCTGTTCTGAGCGCCGTCTCAGATTATTGCATGGTGTGCTTTTTCCATAAACTTTTTTTGAAATCTGACACAGCGGTTGCATTAAGGAGAGGTATATCTATAATTCCATGTGTATAACTTGTATTATCATCTACATTTATGATGAGTATTTCTGTTGAAACGATGTGGCTATGCAAAATCACTTGATGTTTTTGGAACTAGTGAATCTAACGCATCAATGTAAACTCAGATTTTTTTATATTAATATGAACTTTATCAAACAAAACATGCATGTATTGTGTAACATGAAGTCCTATTATGTCATCTGATGAAGATAATTCAAGGTTAGCGATTCATTTTATCTTTATTTCTGCTTTTTGTGAATGCTATATTTAGCTGGAAAATGGCTGTGCTTATTGTGGTTTGGTGAAGACCTAACATAATCGTTTGTAGTGCTTTCGCTGAAAAGCCTATTTGAACTCTGACACTTTGGTGGGATTAACAACAAGATTACCTTTAAAATGAAATAAAACACATGTATGTTTTAGGAATTGTAATTATGAGATTTCTGTGGTTTGAATTTGGCGCCCTCTATTTTCACTGGTAGTTGTCATATCGATCCCGGTATTGGGATTGCAGCCATAACAAGTTAAGTATATTTTAGAAATTACATTTACTTTTGCTACTTAAAACCTGTTGGATCTCTAGGGGCGCTATTTCATTTTTGGATAAAAAACGTTCCCGTTTTAAGCGCGATATTTTGTCACGAAAAGATGCTCGACTATGCATATTCTTGACCGTTTTTGAAAGAAAACACTCTGAAGTTTCAGAATCTGCAAAGATATTGTCTGTAAGTGCCCCAGAACTCATTCTACAGGCGAAACCAAGATTAAACGTCAAACAGGAAATGAGCTGAATTTCTGAAGCTCTGTTTTCTAATGTCTCCTTATATGGCTGTGAATGCGACAGGAATAAGCTTAGACCTTCTGCCGTTTCCCCAAGATGTCGGCAGCTTTGTGACGCATTTGTAGGCATATCATTGGAAGATTGACCATAAGAGACTACATTTTCCAAGTGTCCGCCTGGTGTCCTGCGTCGAAATTGGTGCGCAAAGCCAGCTGCAAGTATTTTTCCATTTGATTGAGAGGAGAAACCATGCTTCCACGAACGATATATCATCGAAGAGATATGTGAAAAACACCTTGAGGATTGATTCTAAACCACGTTTGCCATGTTTTCAGTCGATATTATGGAGTTAATTTGGAAAAAAGTTTGCGTTTTGAGGACTGAATTTTCGGGGTTTTTTTGTAGCCAAATGTGATGTACAAAACGGAGCTATTTCTAACACACAAAGAATCTTTTTGGAAAAAACTGAGCATTTGCTATCTAACAGAGTCTCCTCATTGAAAACATCCGAAGTTCTTCAAAGGTAAATTATTTTATTTTAAGGATTTTATGTTTTTGTTGAAATGTTGCGTGCTGGATGCTAACGCTAATGCTAACGCTAAATGCTACGCTAGCTAGCTACTTTTACACAAATGATTGTTTTCCTATGGTTGAGAAGCATATTTTGAAAATCTGAGATGACAGTGTTGTTTACAAAAGGCTAAGCTTGAGAGATGGCATATTTATTTCATTTCATTTGCGATTTTCATGAATAGTTAACGTTGCGTTATGGTAATGAGCTTGAGTCTGTATTCATGATACCGGATCCGGGATGGGGAGATCAGAGAGGTTAAGTACATTTAAAACTAAATAGTTTTATTTAAGTAGTATTTTACTTGAGTCATTTTCTATGAAGGTGTCTTTACTTTGTATGACAATTGGGAACTTTTTCCAACCACTAAAGTTATTATGAGAACTTTTGAGTAACGTATGTGTTTTTGCTCCTGCTGAGGTAGACTCCATTTAACGTCATCTTCATCCTTCATCCTTCTAGCTGGCTCAGTAATACCAGCCAGAGCCCTTCACCGTTGCTGCACTAGAAGTCTCTGCCGGCAGCCACCTGACTGACATGTCTAAAAGGAGACTGTTTACCAGTTGTTACTCCCTCCCAGAGTCACTTTTTGTTTGTTTGGGGGATGTCTGGAGACACGGCATGAGCAGTGGGGCGGTTTTAAAATGGTCTTTTGTCTGGCATCACACACACACACGCACACACACACGCACGCACACACGCACGCACGCACTGAGAGAGAGAGACAGACTAACACACATACTGTCCTCTACATTACTCACCTCCTTCTGTAGCACGGTAGCCTTCACGTCTTCCTCAGCAGGCTTGGAGTGGGAGGCAGACATATTGGAGGTTGGGCTGGGGGCGGGGCCTCCATTAAACATGTCCTTCCTCTTCCTCACACTGCCCTCGTCCATGTCACCCTGCTCACACACAAAGACGCACACAAACACGTAAGAGGACAATGTAAAGATGACAGAGTCAGTTCTCTTCCTGGTCTCATCAATTCACCGTCATTCAAAGACTCAATCATGGACACATGCTGACAGTTAATGGCTGCTTCGCATGATATATTGTTGTGTCTACCTTCTTGCCCTTTGTGCTGTAGTCTGTGCCCAACGTTTGTACCATGTTTTGTGCTGCTACCATGTTGTGTTGCTGCCATGCTGTGTTGCTACCATGCTGTGTTGCTGTCTTAGGTCTCTCTTTATGTAGTGTGATGTTCAGTCCAGTCAAAAGTTTGGACACATCAACTTATTCAAGGGAGGTTTTATTTTTACTATTTTCTACAGTGTATAATAATAGTGAAGACATCCAAACTTTGGAATAACACATATGGAATCATGTGGTAACCAAAAAAAGTGTTAAAGTCAAGTCAAAGTATATTTTATATTTGAGATTCTTCAAAATAGCCACCCTTTGCCTTGACAGCTACACTCTTGGCATTCTCTCAACCAGCTTTATTTGGAAAGATTTTCAAACAGTCTTGAATGAGTTCCCACATATGCTGAGCACTTATTGGCTGCTTTTCCTTCACTCTGCGGTCCAACGCATCCCAAACCATCTCAATTGGGTTGAGGTCAGGTGATTGTGGAGGCCAGGTCATCTGATGCCACACTCCACCACTCTCCTTCTTGGTCAAATAGCCCTTACACAGCCTGGAGGTGTGTTGGGTCATTGTCCTGTTGAAAAACACCACTAAGCGCAAACCCAATGGGATGGCATTTCACTGTAGAATGCTGTGGTAGATATGCTGGTTAAGCATGCCTTGATTTCTAAATAAATCACTGACAGCGTCACCAGCAAAACACCCCCACACCATCACACCATCACACCACCTCCTCCATGCTTCACGGTGGGAACCACACATGCAGAGATCATCCAATAAAAAGAAGAGACTTGCTTGGGTCAAAAAACACGAGCAATGGACATTAGATCGGTGGAAATCTGTCCTTTAGTCTGATGAGTCAAAATTTGCCATTTTTGGTTTCCACCGCCGTGTCTTTGTGAGATACAGAGTAGGTGAACGGTGTCCTTTAGTAGTGGTTTCTTTGCAGCAATTCAACCACGAAGGCCTGATTCATCCAGTCTCCTCTGAACTCTAATGAACGTATCCTCTGCAGCAGAGGTATCTCCGGATCGTCCTTTCCTGTGGTGGTACTCATGAGAGCCAGTTTCATCATAGCGCTTGATGGTTTTCGCGACTGCACTTGAAGAAACATAAAGAGTTATTGAAATGTTTCTGAATTGACTGACCTTTGTGTCTTAAAGTAAGGGAATACCCCCCTGAATTGTACAAAAATGAATGGCAAGATATTGGCATTGGACAAACCATATACACGATGTCCAATACCACCCAAAGCGGCGTTGATTCGTGCAAAGTATATGGCAAATGCCATATGGCAATTGCCAATTGTAACACCTCAAAAATCCAACAGGGGGCGAGTGCGCTCCACCGGGGTTTTTCATATTGGAAATGCAACCCAAGTCAACATCCAAAAGAAAAATTTTGAAAATTGGATATTTTTTTCAGAAACTTTTCACCCCTTAAAAAAGTGCTTTCTGGGCAATTTTTTCGAAATTCTTTCGATTTTTTTGTCAATTACACATGTGTAAGAGCTGTATGAACATACTTTTGTCCAATTTTTTTATCATATATTTTTTTTTTAAATTACAAGCGCATAAGGCATATGTTTTGTACATTTGCAATATGATTTCATAGGAAGTCAAAAGTCAAAAGTCAAAAATGTCAAAATTTGGTAAAAAACTTCACACATCCTTAAAAAAGTGCTTTCTGGACCGTTTTTCAAAATTCTTTCAATTTTTGTGTCAATTACACATGTATAAGAACTTTATCAACATACTTTAGTCATACTTTATTATCATTTTTTTTTTTTTTTTACTTGTGCATAAGGCATATGTTTTCTCCATTTGGAATATGATTTCATAGGAAGTCAAAAGTCAAAAGTCAAAAATGTCAAAATTTTATAAAAAACTTCACACACCCTTAAAAAAGTGCTTTCTGGACCGTTTTTCAAAATTCTTTTGAATTTTGTGTCAATTACACACGTATAAGAACTGTATCAACATACTTTATTCGTCTTTTGTTATCATTATTTTTTTATTTTTTTTTACTTGTGCATAAGGCATATGTTTTGTCCATTTGCAATATGATTTAATAGGATGTCAAAAGTCGATTATTTTTTTTTTTTTTTAACTTTAAAAACTAAAAAAAGTGCTTTCTGGACCGTTTTTCGAAATTGTTTCGATTTTAATACAATTAATCATGTGTAAGAAGTGTATGAATATACTTTTGTAAAATGTTATTATCATATTTTTTTTTTTTTTACTTGTGCATAAGGAACATGATTTGTCCATTTGCAATATGATTTCATAGGAAGTCAAAAGTCAAAGTCCAAAGTCAATTTTTTGGGGGGCCAAAATTGACTGAACTGATGAACTCGGGACGGCCGGGCAGTGATAGTTGTTCATTTCCATCACTCGTTGTGTTGATCTCATCATGTCCATTTGGTGATGTTTTTTCACTATAGAATCATATTGCAAATGCGCGTGCAACTGGTAACCGGGAAAAAAAAAAAGATGATTTCATTATGTCCATTTGTTTATGTTTCCTTACTTTTTCAAAGTCACTGTGCATTTGCAATATGTTTCAATGGGCAGGTACCATCACGAATTTGTCATGCTGTAAAAATCCTGCAGGAATGTGAAATTGACTGGCCCGATGAACTCGGGATGGCTTTGCAGTGATTCTGGGTCATCTCAATCGCTCGTTTGGGTTGATTTCAGAATGTCGCTTTTGGTGATGTTTTTTCACTATAGAATCATATTGCAAATGCGCGTGCAACTGGTAACCGGGAAAAAAAAAAGATGATTTCATTATGTCCATTTGTTTATGTTTCCTTACTTTTTCAAAGTCACTGTGCATTTGCAATATGTTTCAATGGGCAGGTACCATCACGAATTTGTCATGCTGTAAAAATCCTGCAGGAATGTGAAATTGACTGGCCCGATGAACTCGGGATGGCTTTGCAGTGATTCTGGGTCATCTCAATCGCTCGTTTGGGTTGATTTCAGAATGTCGCTTTTGGTGATGTTTTTTCACTATAGAATCATATTGCAAATGCACGTGCAACTGGTCACCAAAAATTAAAGTCACTGTGCATTTGCAATATGTTTTTACACTATAGAATCATATTGCAAATGCACGTGCAACTGGTCACCCCCCCAAAACAGTTTTAGATTTTTTTTGTTTATGTTTCCTTACTTTTTCAAAGTCACTGTGCATTTGCAATATGTTTTTTCACTATAGAATCATATTGCAAATGCACGTGCAACTGGTCACCCCCCCAAAACAGTTTTAGATTTTTTTTGTTTATGTTTCCTTACTTTTTCAAAGTCACTGTGCATTTGCAATATGTTTTTTCACTATAGAATCATATTGCAAATGCACGTGCAACTGGTCACCCAAAAATAAAAAAATGTTGTTAATGTTTCCTTACTTTTTCAAAGTCACTGTACATTTGCAATATGTTTTAATGGGCAGGTACCATCACGAATTGGTCATGCTATAAAAATCCTGCAGGAATGTGAAATTGACTGGCCCGATGAACTCGGGATGGCTTTGCAGTGATTCTGGTTCATCTCAATCGCTCGTTAGGGTTGATTTCAGAATGTCGCTTTTGGTGATGGTACCTCACTGTTTAAACATATTGCAAATGTACAAGAGTCAAGTGGACAAGAGTCCATCAGTCAATTAGATATCATTCTGACACCAAACTGATACAAACTGACACCAAACCCACTTTTTCCAACTCGATTAGTAGCCAACTATTACATACTTCAGAGCTGGCCCAAAATTCACAACGCCTTGGGTTCAAACCATAAAAAAAACATAAAACACGTAGTTACGTTCTAGCTGCGGGTCCATTTCTTATGTTATGTGTTGGCCTAGCTGAGGCGACCCCGAATCCCAAGTTTCGGCTCGATAGGTCATTTGGTGTCCGAGAAAAACCCTAATTGGTGCTGAAAATCCACTTTTTTCCATGCCTTGCTACGGGGTCCTTGAACGAGCTATCGGACAGACACGTTGGGGTCCGTCTCTATGGGCCGAGCCGGTTTCAATGCACCTAGCCTTGCGTCTCTGAGACTTTTCTAAACGTCGTCATTTTCGTAATGGTCAAAATGAATTGAAGGTATTGCAAATGTACGAGGCTGTTTCTCGGTCCGAGAACCGTCTAGAGCCACGTAACTCACCACGCACCATCGACCGGAGGTCTAGAACAGGTTTCTAAAGTTTCGGAACTCTAGGTCTGACGGTTCTTTTTTAGCTCCAACAAAGCTAACTATTGCAGCCACTGTCTGTCTCTACGCACCCCAATACGTCCCTCCATCCAAGGTGTGTTTTAGTGTGATTTTTTTTTCCTTTGATTTTTTGGGGGAAAAATGACTGATTTACAGTTCATGGGGGTTGCCTAATCACATATATGAAGTTTTGGACAGATCTGACTTTTTTAACCCTTCGAAACAGCCCCTGAGACACCATTTAAGGCACTTCCGGTTGGCACAGGAAGCTATAATTCACCACATATCCTCATTGGGGTATTCTTTTACAGAATCCTGAGTTTTAAGTCTTTACGTTGAGAACTGAGTTATTTACGGAGGGTTTAGTATGTGTGTGTTATTTCAGAAAATCATAGAAAATCACAGAAATCTCGCAGAGCTCCGCAGCACACTTTAAAAAGATTCGTATGAACACCCTGCAACTGGATCTGTAACCGTTGAAAAAAAAAAACGCCTATTTGTGACCATCACCAAGTTGTCATTGTTCCGTTTCTCTTAAATGACGATAGATAAATGGCTGGTTCTTTTTTTATTGACACCGGAGGCTCCTTGACTTTGACCTGAAGTGGAAAAATAATTTCTCTATTTCCATTTAGGACCTTTAATCCCAGAAAAACGGCCATAACTCAAAAACCGTCGAGGCCTAGACGCCATCTTGTTCGGGGCCAACTGCCCATTATGCCAAACCTACGCTCACCAAGTTTCGGCTTCGAAACATTTTCCGTTTTCGAGATAAGGCCCCGTCGTGATTCGTGATGTTTTGCCAAATTGCCATATGATTCCATATGCCCTCTTGTGGGAAATTCCGGGATAGCGGAAAAACGGTCCAAAACTTGTTTATTTTATAAAATGGAAACCGAATGTCCGACAAAGTTCATTTGATGACTTCCCGGTAGGTCTGGCCCTACCGCACGGCCCGACGCCGACCGCGAATTTTACAAACGATTTCGGACGTCTAGTAAGGAACCGTACATTTGCAATATGGACTTTTTCACCGATCATACACGAAATGCCGAAATGTTCCCTTAATGTATGTAATGATGGACTGTTGTTTATATTTGCTTATTTGAGCTGTTCTTAACATAATATGGACTTGGTCTTTTAGCAAATAGGGCTAACTTCTGTATTCCACCCCTACCTTGTCACAACACAACTGATTGGCTCCAACACATTAATAAGGAAAGAAATTCCACAAATTAACTTTTAACAAGGCACACCTGTTAATTGAAATGCATTCCTGGTGACTACCTCATGAAGCTGGTTGAGAGGATCAGGATGTCACCCTACTATCTGTCTGTCTCTCTATCTGACTGTCTGATGTCACCCTACTACCTGTCCTGGTAACTGTAGCCACAACTGAGGGTCTGTATCCCAGCAAGCACCCTATACCCTATAGGCCCTGGTCTAAAGACTGAGGGTCTGTATCCTAAAAGACACCCTATACCCTATAGGCCCTGGTCTAAAGACTGAGGGTCTGTATCCTAAAAGACACCCTATACCCTATGGGCCCTGGTCTAAAGACTGAGGGTCTGTATCCTAAAAGACACCCTATACCCTATGGGCCCTGGTCAAAGTAGTGGACTATATATGGAATATGAAGCCATTTGACAGTGACCGTGTGTACCAACACTGTTCAGACTCATTAAGTCATCCTGTTGCAGTGTTTTAGTATGTTGATTATGTGGCTGTGCGTTAGCAACAGGCGGGCTGGCGCCAGGGGCAGTAAACACACAGACTGCGTACTAAATAGAACCCTATTCACTACACAGTGCACTATTTTGGACCAGGGCCCTATGGCACCAGGTCAACAGTAGTGCACTACGTAGGGAATAGGGTGCTATTCATGACTCTGCCACAGTAAAAACAGTACTGAGAGGGCGTCAATGAGTCACTAGTCCTTTTGTCTGTCTGTATGTCCGTCTGTCTCTCAACAGATTAATGATAAATCAAATGGGATGTAAAGATTTACAGATAAAGGTTGTTCCTGGATCAAATGTTTCAGATACCAGTTCATCTGTCAGCGGGAGTCCAAACCGATCCAAATTAAGCGTTGTTCAGAAAAAACGATTCCAAAGCTACGAATCCCTTTGACTCGTATGGTTTTATTCCTAAAATACCTGTTATCTGTTGTGACTGAACCGATGTGGCCTGTCCTTCAGTAGCCAATCAAACTGTTATGTACCTGCATATGACTGTCAGATAACAGCTGTGTGAACAGTGTGGGAGACAGCTGTTCTAGCCAATGAGAGGCAGCGGGTAGACCTATCCCTATTCTAATAGGCTACGGGTGGCACCTTCAACATTCAGATGCTTGATAATTAAATTGCTTTCCCAATGTCACATTTTTGTCTTTATTAGTTGAGTGACAACCGATGAAAACTTGGTTGTCCATCGTTACCAAACGCTAATGGTGATCCCCCCCACACACACGGACCACTCAGTTAGAGAAGTGATCTCAAACAGGCCCAGCTCAGAGAGGCCCAGCTCAGGGAGGCCCAGCTCAGAGAGGTCAAGCTCAGAGAGGCCCAGCTCAGAGAGGTCCAGCTCAGAGAGGTCCAGCTCAGAGAGGTCCAGCTCAGAGAGGTCCAGCTCAGAGAGGCCCAGCTCAGAGTGGTCCAGCTCTTGAGCTCCCATCAGCAGCAGATATTCATGTCAAACAAAAATGTTGTTCATCATATCGAATCTAACCGAATCACATTGATTTGTGTATAAAATTGCCTTGAGAGGGAAAGATGCACATTCCTATTAAACCACATAACACTCAAATCACATAAGTCCGGTTCTGATGAGGTATGCTCTGGTAAACAGCTCACAGGCTGGATCACAAATGGCTCCCTATTCTCTATATTGGGCACTACTGTTGACCAGAGCCAAATGGCACCCTATATAGGGCACTACTGTTGACCATAGCCAAATAGCTCCCTATTCCCAATCTCTATAGACAAACATTGGCAGTAGAATGGCCAGAAGTGAAAAGCTCAGTGACATTCAACGTGGCACCATCACAGGAGCCACCTTTCCAACAAGTCAGTTCGTGAAAGTGAAATGGTTGGAGACTCAAAAAACCACTCAAGCGTTCTTCTCTTTTGCTCTATGCATCCAGGTGAGTGGGGCTTGGTCACTGATGAGGGTGAAGTGGCGCCCTAGCAGGTAGTATTTCACGCTTTCTAGAGGCCACTTTACTGCCAGAGCCTCTTTCTCAACGACTGAGTAGTTGGTCTCCCGTGGTTCTAGCTTCCTGCTTAAAAACAAGATGGGGTTTTCCACCCCTTCTACCTCTTGGTAGAGCACGGCTCCCAAGCCGACCTCTGAGGCATCCGTCTGAACAACTCTCTCTCTCTCAAAGTCTGGTATCACCAGCACTGGATTACAGCAGAGAGCCTCCTGTAATGTCTGGTACCACCAACACTGGATTACAGCAGAGAGCCTCCTGTAATGTCCTAAATCCTTTGGTGGCCCTTTCATCCCATTTGACCATGTTTTGGCCCTCTGGCTCTAGTCATGTCAGTGAGTAGGGCGGCCACTGTGGCATAACTTGGGATGAACTTCCGGTAGTAACCGGTCAACCCTAGGAAGGCTCGATCCTGCTTCTTATTTTCTGGTCTCGGCCCATCCTCTAATTGCCTCCACCATCTTCAGTTGGGATTTGATCTTCCCACGGTGTATCCCAGAAACTCGGTTTCCTCTAACCCCACGTAACATTTGGCAGGGTTTGCTGTGAGCTCTGCCTTTCTAAGGGCGTCTAGCGCTGCCTGTACCTGGGGTAAATGAGATTCCCAATCTGGGCTGTAGATCCCCACGTCATCTGAATAGGTTGCAGCGTAAGCTCTGTGCGGGTTTCAGGACTTGGTCCATTAGCCGTTGAAAGGTGGGCCCCTGCGTAAGCCAAATGGCTTGACGGTGTATTGAAACAAACCGTCAGGGGTTGCAAAGGCTGTCTTTTCTTCGGCTCTGGGGGTCAAAGGAATTTGCCAGTAACCTTTGGCTAGGTCCAGGGTCGTAATGTACAGAGCGTTACCAGTTTTCTCCAGCAGTCCATCTACTCGGGGCATTGGGTAGGCATCACACTTGGATATTTAATTTACCTTCTGACAACAATTTCAAAACCGCCAAGACCCATCATGCTTGGAGACCATCACAATTGGGCTAGACCACTCCCTATGTGACTCTTCAACCACTCCATCTGTCAACATTTTTCTCTGCTCTAATCGCAGCTCGTAGAGCCTTGGGTACCCGATACGGCCTAGTGCTTAATTTTCTCCCTGGTAGGGAAACAATATCATGAGCCGTAACCTCAGTTCGGCCTGGTATCCATGAAAACACATCTTTGTTTTTATGAACCAGGGTCTTTACTTCCTGTACTTGTGCTGGGGACAGAGAGGTGAAACATGCACTTCAGCTGCCTCCTGAGTGGGTATGGGGAACGTGACAATGTGTTTCTCTCTCTCACTATGCTTTTAACTGGTTAATTTGATAGATTTGTTCCGGCGGCCGACAACTTGGCTGTCGGATCTGATAATTAACTTCTTGGCGCACCCATCCCGTTAGCGGGATCATTTTCGTCAACATCCGCTGAATTGCAGAGCGCCAAATTCAAAGTCAATTACTGAAAATATTTAATTTTGATGAAATCACAAGTGCAATATAGCAAAACTCAGCTTAGCTTGTTGTTAATCCACCTGGTGTATCAGATTTCAAAAAAGCTTTACAGCAAAAGCTATCCAAGCGTTTATGTTAGGACATCTCTCTCAGCAGACAAAACATTACAAACAGCTGGCAGCAAAGTAGATTGGTCACGAAAGTCAGAAAAACAATAAAATGAATCGCTTACCTTTGATGATCTTCGGATGTTTGCACTCACGAGACTCCCAGTTACACACTAAATGTTCCTTTTGTTTGATAAATATTATTTTTATATCCAAAAACCTCCATTTGGTTGGCACATTTTGTTCAGAAATCCACAGGCTCGGGCAGACGAAAATTCCAAATAGTATCTGTAAAGTTCGTAGAAACATGTCAAACATTTTTTATAATCAATCCTCAGGTTGTTTTTACAATAAATAATCGATAATATTTCAACCGGACCGTAGCTTTTTCAATAGGAGAGAGAGAGAAAATGTCTACTCCAAGCTGTTGCACATGCAAAACTCTGCTGGCACCCAGCCATCCAATGACGCGATGTGATCCATCTCGCTCATTTTTCAGAATAAAAGCCTGAAACTATGTCTAAAGACTGTTCACACCATGTGAAAGCCATAGGGAAAGGAATATGGTTGATATCCCTTTAAATTGAGGGAATGAATGCAATGGAACAGGGAGTTTCATTTATCTTAGGCACTTCCTTGTTGGATTTTCCTCAGGTTTTCGCCTGCAATAACAGTTCTGATATACTCACAGACAATATTTTGACAGGTTTGGAAACTTTAGAGTGTTTTCTTTTCTAATCTGTATACATACATATATGCATATTCTCGATTCTGGGCCTGAGAAATAGGCGGTTTCATTTGGTTACGTTTTTCATCCAAAATACTGCCCCCTACACTCAACAGGTTAACTTCTACTCTCCAGCACTTCATACGGTCCTTTCCATATGGCTAGTAGTTTACGCTCTACCGTGGGGACCGCCACTAATTCCCTCAGGGTAGCCTGCCGGTTATACGTGTGCCGGTGGTGCTCTTGTGCTTGCCTCATGTGCTCTCTGACGATGGGCATGACTATCCTGTCTTGCATTGCTGTGATGTGCTCTATAACAGAAGTACAGTGGGGCAAAAAAGTATTTAGTCAGCCACCAATTGTGCAAGTTCTAACACTTAAAAAGATGAGAGGGGCCTGTAATTGTCATCGTAGGTACACTTCAACTATGACAGACAAAATGAGAAAAAAATCCAGAAAATCACATTGTAGGATTTTTTATGAATTTATTTGCAAATTATGGTGGAAAATAAGTATTCAGTATCCAAACAGGTCGGGGGCAAAGTTGTAGAGAAGTACAGATCAGGGTTGGGTTGTAAAAAAATATCCTAAACTTTGAACATCCTACAGAGCACCATTAAATCCATTGTTAAAAAATTGAAAGAATATGGCACCACAACAAACCTGCCAAGAGAGGGCCGCCCACCAAAACTCACAGACCAGGCAAGGAGGGCATTAATCAGAGAGGCAATAAAGAGACCAAAGGTAACCCTGAAGGAGCTGCAAAGTTCCACAGCGGAGATTGGAGTATCTGTCCATAGGAACACTTTAAGCTGTACACTCCACAGAGATGGGCTTTTATAAAAATATATATATATTTATTATTATATATATTTTACCAGGTAGGCAAGTGTCACATTCGTCGTAATGATTAGACCAAGGCACATTCTCTTTTAATGAATGAATACCAAACAAACCAACAAAAATAACAAACGAAATGGCTACCTAAATATGATCCCCAATAAGAGACAACGATAAACAGCTGTATCAGGCCAAAATAGACATACAAAAACCCCTAAACCAGAGTTATTATTTTACCTTAATTCAACTAGGCAAGTCAGTTAAGAACAAATTCTTATTTTCAACGACAGCCTAGTGGGCAGGGGCAGCCTGGGGATTTGAACTTGCAACCTTTCGGTTACTAGTCCAACGCGCTAACCACTAGGCTACCCTGCCGCCCCAGAGTACCCACCCTAGTCACACCCTGACCTAAACAAAATACACCTCTCAAAAAAATAAAGGGAACACTAAAATAACACATCCTAGATCTGAATTAATGAAATATTCTTATTAAATACTTTTTTCTTTACATAGTTGAATATGCTGACAACAAAATCACACAAAAATTATCAATGGAAATTAAATTTATCAACCCATGGAGGTCTGGATTTGGAGTCACACTCAAAATTAAAGTGGAAAACCACACTACAGGCTGATCCAACTTTAATGTAATGTCCTTAAAACAAGTCAAAATGAGGCTCAGTAGTGTGTGTGGCCTCCACGTGCCCTATGACCTCCCTACAACGCCTGGGCATGCTCCTGATGAGGTGGCGGATGGTCTCCTGAGGGATTTCCTCCCAGACCTGGACTAAAGCATCCGCCAACTCCTGGACAGTCTGTGGTGCAATGTGGCGTTGGTGGATGGAGCGAGACATGATGTCCCAGATGTGCTCAATTGGATTCAGGTCTGGGGAACGGGCGGGCCAGTCCATAGCATCAATGCCTTCCGCTTGCAGGAACTGCTGACACACTCCAGCCACATGAGGTCTAGCATTGTCTTGCATTAGGAGGAACACAGGGCCAACCGCTCCAGCATATGGTCTCACAAGGGGTCTGAGGATCTCATCTCGGTACCTAATGGCAGTCAGGCTACCTCTGGCGAGCACATGGAGGGCTGTGCGGCCCCCCAAGGAAATGCCACCCCACACCATGACTGACCCACCGCCAAACCGGTCATGCTGGAGGATGTTGCAGGCAGCAGAACGTTCTCCACGACGTCTCCAGACTCTGTCACGTCTGTCACGTGCTCAGTGTGAACCTGCTTTCATCTGTGAAGAGCACAGGGCGCCAGTGGCGAATTTGCCAATCTTGGTGTTCTCTGGCAAATGCCAAACGTCCTGCACGGTGTTGGGCTGTAAGCACAACCCCCACCTGTGGACGTTGGACCCTCATACCACCCTCATGGAGTCTGTTTCTGACCGTTTGAGCAGACACATGCACATTTGTGGCCTGCTGGAGGTCATTTTGCAGGGCTCTGGCAGTGCTCCTCCTGCTCCTCCTTGCACAAAGGCGGAGGTAGCGGTCCTGCTGCTTGGTTGCTGCCCTCCTACGGCCTCCTCCACATCTCCTGATGTACTGGCCTGTCTCCTGGTAGCGCCTCCATGCTCTGGACACTACGCTGACAGAAACAGCAAACCTTCTTGCCACAGCTCACATTGATGTGCCATCCCGGATGAGCTGCACTACCTGAGCCACTTGTGTGGGTTGTAGACTCCGTCTCATGCTACCACTAGTGTGAAAGCACCGCCAGCATTCAAAAGTGACCAAAACATCAGCCAGGAAGCATAGGAACTAAGAAGTGGTCTGTGGTCACCACCTGCAGAACCACTCCTTTATTAGTGGTGTCTTGCTAATTGCCTATAATTTCCACCTGTTGTCTATTCCATTTGCACAACAGCATGTGAAATTTATTGTCAATCAGTGTTGCTTCCAAAGTGGACAGTTTGATTTCACAGAAGTGTGATTGACTTGGAGTTACATTGTGTTGTTTAAGTGTTCCCTTTATTTTTTTGAGCAGTGTATATAGAACAACAGAGATATCTAAGGTCAACTGGCGAGACAGCCAGTTGAGAACAAGTTCTCATTTACAACTGCGACCTGACCAAGATAAAGCAAAGCAGTGTGACAAACAACAACACAGAGTTACACATGCAATAAACAAAAGTAGTCAATAACACAATAGAAAAATATATGTACAGTGTGTGCAAATGTAATAAGATTAGCGAGGTAAGGCAATAAATAGGCCATAGTGGCGAAATAATTACAATTGAGCAATTAAACACTGGAGTGATAGATGTGCAGAAGATTAATGTACAAGTAGAGATACTGGGGTGCAAAGGAGCAAAAATAAATAACTAACAATATGGGGATGAGGTAGTTGGGTGGGCAATTTACAGATGGGCTATGTACAGCTGCAGTGATTGGTAAGCTGCTCTGACAGCTGATGCATAAAGATAGAGAGGGAGATATAAGACTCCAGTGATTTTTGCAATTTATTCCAGTCATTGGCTGCAGAGAACTGGAAGGAAAGGCGGCTAAATGAGGAGTTTGCTTTGAGTCTGCCAATAAGAATGCAGTGATTGACAGTGTCGAAAGCCTTGGCAGGTCGATGAAGATGGCGGCACTGTTATTGTCTTTTATCAATTGCGGTTATGAAATCATTTAGGACCTTGAGCGTGGCTGAGGTGCACCCATGACCAGCTCAGAAAACAGATTGCATAGCAGAGAAGGTACGGTGGGATTCGAAATGGTCGGTGATCTGTTTGTTAACTAGGCTTTCGAAGACTTTAGAAAGGCAGGGTAGGATTGATATAGGTCTGTATCAGCTTGGGTCAAGAGTGTCTCCCCCTTTGTAGAGGGGGATGACCGCGGCAGCATTCCAATCTTTAGGGATGTTAGACAATACGAAAGAGAGGTTCAACAGGCTAGTAATAGGGGTTGCAACAATTGCAGTGGATAATTTTAGAAAGAGAGGGTCCAGATTGTCTAGCCCGGCTGATTTGTAGGGGTCCAGATTTTGCAGCTCTTTCAGAACATCAGCTGGATTTGGCTGAAGGAGAAATGGGGAGGCTTGGGCAAGTTGGTGTGGGGGGTGCAGGGCTGTAGACCGGGGTAGGGGTAGCCAGGTGGAAAGCATGGCAAACCATAGAGAAATGCTTATTGAAATTCTCGATTATCATAGATTTATCGGTGGTGACAGTGTTTCCTAGCCTCAGTGCAACGGGCAGCTGGGAGGAGGTGATCTTATTCTCCATGGACTTTACAGTGTCCCAGAACTTTTTGGAGTTTGTGCTACAGGATGCAAATTTCTGTTTGAAAAAGCTAGCTTTTTCTTTCCTAACTGCCTGTTTCTATTGGTTCCTGACTTCCCTGAAAAGTTGCATATCTCGGGGGCTAGTCGATGCTAATGCAATACGCCACAGGATGTTTTTGTGCTGGTCAAGGGTAGTCAAGTCTGGAGTGAACAAAGGGCTATATCTGTTCTTAGTTCTACATTTTTTGAATGGGGCATGCGTTTTTAAGATGGTGAGCAAGGCAGTTTTAAAGAATAACCAGGCATCCTCTACTGATGGAATGAGGTCAATATCCTTCCAGGATACCTGAGCCAGGTTGATTAGAAAGGCCTGCTCACTGAAGTGTTTTAAGGAGAATTTTACAGTGATGAGGGGTGCTCGTTTGTCCGCGGACCCATTACGGACGCAGGCAATGAGGCCGTGATCGCTGAGTCCCTGGTTGAAGACAGCAGAGTTGTATTTAGAGGGCAGGTTGGTCAGGATGATATCTATGAGGAAGCCCGTGTTTATGGATTTAGGGTTGTACCTGGTAGGTTCCTTTATAATTTGTGTGCGATTGAGGGAATCTATCTTAGATTGTAGGACAGCTGGGGTGTTAAACATATC
Organism: Oncorhynchus mykiss; assembly: GCF_013265735.2. NCBI lineage: Eukaryota > Metazoa > Chordata > Actinopteri > Salmoniformes > Salmonidae > Oncorhynchus > Oncorhynchus mykiss. The sequence continues at coordinate 95,903,969 of NC_048570.1, read as the reverse complement.
CCAGTTTAGGTTACCTAACATTACAAACTCTGAAGATAAATGGGGGACAATTAATCCACAACGGTGTCCAGGGCACAGCTGGGGGCAGAGGGGCGTCTCAAGTGGCAACATTGAGAGACTTATTTCTGGGAAGGTGGATTTTTAAAAGTAGAAGCTCAAACTGTTTGTGCACAGACCTGGCAACTCTCGAGTGGTTTAAGGGGTAACTGTACATGTCTTGTAATGGTCTAGTCAATGCCCAGACCTCAATCCAATTGAGAATCTGTGGTATGACTTAAAATTGCTGTACATCAGCGGAACCCATCCAACTTGAATTAGCTGGAGCAGTTTGGCCTTGAAGAATGGGTAAAAATCAGAGTGGCTTGATGTGCCAAGCTTACCCCAAGAGACTTGCATCTGTAATTGCTGCAAAAGGTGGCTCTACAAAGTATTGTCTTTGGGGGGTGAATAGTTATGCACGCTCAAGTTATCCGTTTTTTTGTCTTATTTCTTGTTTGGTTCACAATAAAAACTATTTTGCATCTTCAAAGTGGTAGGCATGTTGTGTAAATCAAATGATACAAACCCCCAAGAAATCCATTTTAATTCCAGGATGTAAGGCAACAAGTGCTTGACAACACAGCACACAACACACACACTGTAACAGCTCTCCTGATGGTCAGCCAGCCTGACAGCTACGAGGGTTAAGGTTTAATGTGGGGAAGCAGAGTGAACACTTTGTGAACTACTGTCATTGGTTTACAACTTTAAATGACCTGGTTCTGTTAATGCTTGATCTGTTACATCCTCTATGACAGACAGACAGACAGACAGACAGACAGACAGACAGACAGACAGACAGGCAGGCAGGCAGGCAGGCAGGCAGGCAGGCAGGCAGGCAGGCAGGCAGGCAGGCAGGCAGGCAGGCAGGCAGGCAGGCAGGCAGGAGGACAGGCAGACAAACAGGCAGCCAGGAAGACAGACAGACAGATACATAAGGACAGAAAGACAGACACAGACAGACAGATACATAAGGACAGACACAGACAGACAGATACATAAGGACAGACAGACAGACAGACAGACAGACAGACAGACAGACAGACAGACAGACAGACAGACAGACAGACAGACAGACAGACAGACAGACAGACAGACAGACAGACAGACAGAGACATAAGGACAGACAGACAGACAGATACGTGAGGACAGACAGAGACAGACAGACAGACAGATACATAAGGACAGACAGAGACAGACAGACAGATACATAAGGACAGACACAGACAGACAGGAAGACAGAGACAGACAGAGACAGACAGATACATAAGGACAGACAGAGACAGACACAGACAGACAGATACATAAGGACAAACACAGACAGACAGGAAGACAGAGATAGACACAGACAGACAGACAGACAGACAGACATAGGACAGATTGGCGGACGGACAGAAATAAAGATGCATAAGGACAGACAGACAGATAGATACAAAAGGAAGGACGGACAGACAGACATACCACAGTCAGGCCACCACAGGGAATGTGTCCCAAATGGCACCCTATTCCCTATCCAGTGCACTACATGGCACTCTATTCCCTATCTAGTTCACTACATGACATCCTAATCCCTATCTAATTCACTACATGGCACCCTATTCTCTATCTAGTGCACTACATGGCACCCTATTCCCTACATAATGCACTACATGACACCATATTCCCTATATAATGCACTACATGACACCATATTCCCTACATAATGCACTACATGGCACCCTATTTCCTATATAATGCACTACATGACACCATATTCCCTATATAATGCACTACATGGCACTCTATTCCCTATATAATGCACTACATGGCACTCTATTCCCTATATAATGCACTACATGGCACCCTATTTCCTATATAATGCACTACATGACACCATATTCCCTATATAATGCATTACATGGCACTCTATTCCCTATATAATGCACTACATGGCACTCTATTCCCTATATAATGCACTACATGACACCCTATTCCCTACATAATGCACTACATGGCACCATATTCCCTACATAATGCACTACATGGCACCCTATTCCCTACATAATGCACTACATGGCACCATATTCCCTATATAATGCACTACATGACACCCTATTCCCTACATAATGCACTACATGGCACCATATTCCCTACATAATGCACTACATGACACCCTATTCCCTACATAATGCACTACATGGCACCCTATTCCTTATCTAATTCACTGCATGGCACCATATTCCCTATCTAATTCACTATTCCCTATCTAATTCACTATTCCCCATCTAATTCACTACATGACACCCTATTTCCTATCTAATTCACTGCATGGCACCATATTCCCTATCTAATTCACTATTCCCTATCTAATTCACTATTCCCTATCTAATTCACTATTCCCTATCTAATTCACTACATGACACTCTATTCCCTATCTAATTCACTGCATGGCACCATATTCCCTATCTAATTCACTATTCCCTATCTAATTCACTATTCCCTATCTAATTCACTATTCCCTATCTAATTCACTATTCCCTATCTAATTCACTATTCCCTATCTAATTCAATATTCCCTATCTAATTCACTATTCCCTATCTAATTCAATATTCCCTATCTAATTCACTATTCCCTATCTAATTCAATATTCCCTATCTAATTCACTACATGACACTCTATTCCCTATCTAATTCACTATTCCCTATCTAATTCACTACATGGCACCCTATTCCCTATCTAATTCACTACATGGCACCCTATTCCCTATCTAATTCACTACATGGCACCCTATTCCCTATCTAATTCACTATTCCCTATCTAATTCACTATTCCCTATCTAATTCAATATTCCCTATCTAATTCACTACATGGCACCCTATTCCCTATCTAATTCACTACATGACACCCTATTTCCTATCTAATTCACTACATGAAACCCTATTTCCTATCAGTGCAACAAACACACACCGGTCCTGTTCTGTTCTGTTCTGTTCTGTACTACTGGCCTGTTCTGTTCTACTGTTCTCTACTGTACTACTGTTCTCTACTTTACTACTGTTCTTTACTGTTCTACTGTTCTCTACTATTCTACTGTTCTCTACTGTACTACTGTTCAACTGTTCTCTACTGTTCTACTGTTCTCTACTGTTCTCTTCTGTTCTGTTCTACTATTCTACTGTCCTCTTCTGTTCTGTTCTACTGTTCTATTGTCCTCTTCTGTTCTGTTCTACTGTTCTACTGTCCTCTTCTGTTCTGTTCTACTGTTCTAATGTCCTCTTCTGTTCTGTTCTACTGTTCTAATGTCCTCTTCTGTTCTGTTCTACTGTTCTAATGTCCTCTTCTGTTCTGTTCTACTGTTCTACTGTCCTCTTCTGTTCTGTTCTACTGTTGTAATGTCCTCTTCTGTTCTGTTCTACTGTTCTACTGTCCTCTTCTGTTCTGTTCTACTGTCCTCTTCTGTTCTACTGTTCTAATGTCCTCTTCTGTTCTGTTCTACTGTTCTACTGTCCTCTTCTGTTCTGTTCTACTGTTGTAATGTCCTCTTCTGTTCTGTTCTACTGTTCTACTGTCCTCTTCTGTTCTGTTCTACTGTCCTGTTCTGTTCTACTGTTCTAATGTCCTCGTCTGTTCTGTTCTACCGCCTCTCATAATAACACACCATTTCCAGACCCACTGACTAAACTTGAAACCCCCAGACATAAATTCCTCTCCTCTGACACAGCTGGCGTCAACAAGACTCACCTGATAGCAGGAGAAATCATCAACTAGAGATAGATCTACTACGATGCACAACACATTCCTCTGTGGGTCTCAACTACTACTGCCTCCCTGAGACAAAGTACACATTATGGGAGGAGGAACAGAGACTCAACACTCCGTCTGATTGGAGGACACAGGGGCTGGAGAATAGGGAGGTACAGGGAGGCAGGGGCTGAAGAACAGGGAGGTGGGGGGAGGCAGGGGCTGAAGGACAGGGAGGTGGGGCTGGAGAACAGGGAGGTGGGGGGAGGCAGGGGCTGGAGAACAGGGAGGTAGGGGGAGGCAGGGGCTGGAGAACAGGGAGGTGGGGGAGGCATGGGCTGGAGAATAGGGAGGTGGGGGAAGGCATGGGCTGGAGAATATGGAGATAGGGGAAGGCAGGGGCTGTAGAATTGGGAGGTAGGAGGAGGCTGGGGCTGGAGAATAGGGAGGTAGGAGGAGGCATGGGCTGGAGAATAGGGAGGTGGGGGGAGGCAGGGGCTGGAGAATAGGGAGGTGGGGGGAGGCATCGTCTGGAGAATTTGGAGATAGGGGAAGGCAGGAGCTGGAGAACAGGGAGGTGGGGGGAGGCATGGGCTGGAGAATAGGGAGGTAGGAGGAGGCAGGGGCTGGAGAATAGGGAGGTGGGGGGAGGCATCGTCTGGAGAATTTGGAGGTGGGGGGAGGCATCGTCTGGAGAATTTGGAGATAGGGGAAGGCAGGAGCTGGAGAACAGGGAGGTGGGGGGAGGCATGGGCTGGAGAACAGGGAGGTAGGAGGAGGCAGGGGCTGGAGAACAGGGAGGTGGGGGGAGGCAGGGGCTGGAGAATAGGGAGGTGGGGGGAGGCAGGGGCTGGAGAATAGGGAGGTGGGGTCTGGTCATCCCTTGCCAGGAGAACAGGGAGGTAGGGGGAGGCAGGGGCAGGAGAACAGGGAGGTAGGGGGAGGTAGGGGCTGGAGAATAGGGAGGTAGGGGGAGGTGGGGCTGGAGAACAGGGAGGTAGGGCTGGAGAATAGGGAGGTAGGGGGAGGTGGGGCTGGAGAACAGGGAGGTAGGGCTGGAGAACAGGGAGGTGGGGCTGGAGAACAGGGAGGTAGGAGGAGGCAGGGCTGGAGAACAGGGAGGTAAGAGGAGGCAGGGGCTGGAGAACAGGAAGGTGGGGCTGGAGAACAGGGAGGTAGGGGGAGGCATGGGCTGGAGAATAGGGAGGTAGGGGGAGGTAAAGTCATCCCTGGTTAGGAGAACAGGGAGGTAGGGTCATTTCTGGCCAGGAGAGTTCACTTATCTAGGCTACGTCCCAAATGGCACCTAATGCTTATATAGTGCATTACATTTGACAAGCACCCTACTATATAGATAATAGGGTGGCATCTAGGACACAGCCCCAGTCAGCACCCTACTACATAGATAATAGGGTGGCATCTAGGACACAGCCCCAGTCAGCCAGTCAGCACCCTACTACGTATATAGTAAATAGGGTGACATCTAGGACACATACAGTGCCTTGCGAAAGTATTCGGCCCCCTTGAACTTTGCGACCTTTTGCCACATTTCAGGCTTCAAACATAAAGATATAAAACTGTATTTTTTTGTGAAGAATCAACAACAAGTGGGACACAATCATGACGTGGAACGACATTTATTGGATATTTCAAACTTTTTTAACAAATCAAAAACTGAAAAATTGGGCGTGCAAAATTATTCAGCCCCTTTACTTTCAGTGCAGCAAAATCTCTCCAGAAGTTCAGTGAGGATCTCTGAATGATCCAATGTTGACCTAAATGACTAATGATGATAAATACAATCCACCTGTGTGTAATCAAGTCTCCGTATAAATGCACCTGCACTGTGATAGTCTCAGAGGTCCGTTAAAAGCGCAGAGAGCATCATGAAGAACAAGGAACACACCAGGCAGGTCCGAGATACTGTTGTGAAGAAGTTGAAAGCCGGATTTGGATACAAAAAGATTTCCCAAGCTTTAAACATCCCAAGGAGCACTGTGCAAGCGATAATATTGAAATGGAAGGAGTATCAGACCACTGCAAATCTACCAAGACCTGGCCGTCCCTCTAAACTTTCAGCTCATACAAGGAGAAGACTGATCAGAGATGCAGCCAAGAGGCCCATGATCACTCTGGATGAACTGCAGAGATCTACAGCTGAGGTGGGAGACTCTGTCCATAGGACAACAATCAGTTGTATATTGCACAAATCTGGCCTTTATGGAAAGAAGAATAAGAAGAAGGCAAGAAGAAACTTGAACTTTTTGGCAACAATGCAAAACGTTATGTTTGGCGTAAAAGCAACACAGCTGAACACACCATCCCCACTGTCAAACATGGTGGTGGCAGCATCATGGTTTGGGCCTGCTTTTCTTCAGCAGGGACAAGGAAGATGGTTAAAATTGATGGGAGGATGGATGGAGCCAAATACAGGACCATTCTGGAAGAAAACCTGATGGAGTCTGCAAAAGACCTGAGACTGGGACGGAGATTTGTCTTCCAACAAGACAATGATCCAAAACATAAAGCAAAATCTACAATGGAATGGTTCAAAAATAAACATATCCAGGTGTTAGAATGGCCAAGTCAAAGTCCAGACCTGAATCCAATCGAGAATCTGTGGAAAGAACTGAAAACTGCTGTTCACAAATGCTCTCCATCCAACCTCACTGAGCTCGAGCTGTTTTGCAAGGAGGAATGGGAAAAAAATTCAGTCTCTCGATGTGCAAAACTGATAGAGACATACCCCAAGCAACTTACAGCTGTAATCACAGCAAAAGGTGGCGCTACAAAGTATTAACTTAAGGGGGCTGAATAATTTTGCACGCCCAATTTTTCAGTTTTTGATTTGTTAAAAATGTTTGAAATATCCAATAAATGTCGTTCCACTTCATCATTGTGTCCCACTTGTTGTTGATTCTTCACAAAAAAATACAGTTTTATATCTTTATGTTTGAAGCCTGAAATGTGGCAAAAGGTCGCAAAGTTCAAGGGGGCTGAATACTTAATACCATAGTGTGGTACAGGTAGAACTGTCTCAGGTAGAAGAGGTGATAGGTAGAACTGTGTCAGGTAGAAGGGGTGATAGGTGGGGTCTATAGTGCAGGTAGAACTGTGTCAGGTAGAAGAGGTGATAGGTGGGGTCTATAGTGCAGGTAGAACTGTGTCAGGTAGAAGAGGTGATAGGTAGAACTGTGTCAGGTAGAAGAGGTGATAGGTGGGGTCTATAGTGCAGGTAGAACTGTTTCAGGTAGAAGAGGTGATAGGTAGATCTGTGTCAGGTAGAAGAGGTGATAGGTGGGGTCTATAGTGCAGGTAGTACTGTGTCAGGTAGAAGAGGTGATAAGTGGGGTCTATAGTGCAGGTAGAAATGTGTCAGGTAGAAGAGGTGATAGGTGTGGTACCAGATGGGACAGTACACATCAACTTGATAGACGGCAATAAGAATTTCACGGGACATAAAACACAATGTCAGTAACCATAAAGTGAATGCCATAACCTTAACTTGCCCATTACATACTGTCTCTACACTCTCCAGTACTCATAGTGCCATAAAAACCAAGCCTGGCAATACAACGTTGTAGAGCAAGTACTTATTGATTTGAATATAATGACTGTTATAATACACTGTGACAGGAAACCCTATTCCATACATAGTGCCCTACGGTTGACCAGAGCTCTAAGGGTCCTGGATCAAAACTAGTGCACTATATAGGGGATAGGATGCCATTTAGGACATGGTTCTGTTAGGAACATATATTATGACCACATGACTGTTTAGCTAACAGGACTCAAGAGAACTAAAAAAAATACTGCATCTGAATAAGGCATTGCAATTAGTAGAATATAGACTCTTATCCTGATAAAAGCATTGAAATGAATAGCATATAGACTCTTATCCTGATAAAGACATTGAAATGAATAGCATATAGACTCTTATCCTGATAAAGACATTGAAATGAATAGCATATAGACTCTTATCCTGATAAAGACATTGAAATGAATAGCCTATAGACTCTTATCCTGATAAAAGCATTGAAATGAATAGAATATAGACTCTTATCCTGATAAAGGCATTGAAATGAATAGCATATAGACTCTTATCCTGATAAAGACATTGAAATGAAGAGCATATAGACTCTTATCCTGATAAAGACATTGAAATGAATAGCATATTGACTCTTATCCTGATAAAGACATTGAAATGAATAGCATATAGACTCTTATCCTGATAAAGACATTGACATGAATAGCATATAGACTCTTATCCGGATAAAAGCATTGAAATGAATAGCATACAGACTCTTATCCTGATAAAAGCATTGAAATGAATAGCATATAGACTCTTATCCTGATAAAGGCATTGAAATGAATAGCATATAGACTCTTATCCTGATAAAGACATTGAAATGAATAGCATATAGACTCTTATCCTGATAAAGACATTGAAATGAATAGCATATAGACTCTTATCCTGATAAAGGCATTGAAATTAATAGCATATAGACTCTTATTCTGATAAAGATATTGAAATGAATAGCATATAGACTCTTATCCTGATAAAGGCATTGAAATGAATAGCATATAGACTCTTATTCTGATAAAAGCATTGAAATGAATAGCATATAGACTCTTATCCTGATAAAGACATTGAAATGAATAGCATATAGACTCTTATCCTGATAAAGACATTGAAATGAATAGCATATAGACTCTTACTTATCCTGATAAAAGCATTGAAATGAATAGCATATAGACTCTTATCCTGATAAAGTCATTGAAATGAATAGCATATAGACTCTTATCCTGATAAAGGCATTGAAATGAATAGCATATAGACTCTTATCCTGATAAAGGCATTGAAATGAATAGCATATAGACTCTTATCCTGATAAAGGCATTGAAATTAATAGCATATAGACTCTTATCCTGATAAAGGCATTGAAATGAATAGCATATAGACTCTTATCCTGATAAAGGCATTGAAATGAATAGCATATAGACTCTTATCCTGATAAAGGCATTGAAATGAGTTGAAATGCATTCAGAAAGTATTCAGACCCCTTGACTTTTTCCACATCTTGTTACTTTGCCGCCTTGTTCTAAAATCGATTAAATAAATACAAATCTAAAGTCTACCCCATAATGACAAATGTACACAAAAAAAAAACACAAAAAAAACGTATTTAAAGTAATCACTTAGATCCGTTGAGACTCGATATTGAGCTCAGGTAAATCCTGTTTCCATTGATCATCCTTGAGATGTTTCCACAACTTTGGAGTCCACCTGTGGTACATTTTTTTGACATGATTTGGAAAGAAACACACTGGTCTATATACGGTCCCACAGTTGACAGTGCATGTCAGAGCAAAAACCAAGCCATGAGGTTGAAGGAATGGTCTCCAGAGCTCCGAGACAGGATTGCGTTGAGGTACAGATCTGGGGAAGGGTACAAAAAAAATGTTCTGCAGCATTGAAGTTCACCAAGAACACAGTGGTCTCCATCAGTCTTAAATGGAAAAAGGTTGGAATCACCAAGACTCTTCCTAGAGCTCTTCCTAGAGCTGGCCGCCAAGCCAAACTGAGCAATCGGGGGAGAAGGGCCTTGGACAGGGAGGTGACCAAGATCCCGATGGTCACGCTGTATGAGCTACAGACTTCCTCTGTGGAGATGGGAGAACCTTCCAGAAGGACAACCCATCTCTGCAGCACTCCACCAAACAGGCCTTTATGGTAGAGTGGCCAGATGGAAGCCACTCCTCACTAAAAATGTCACATGACAGCCTGCTTGGAGTTGGCCAAAAGCCACCTTAAGGACTCAGGCCATGAGAAACAAGATGCCAAGTGTCACATCTGGAGGAAACCTGGCATAATCCCTACAGTGAAGCATGGTGGTGGCAGCACCATGCTGTGGGGATGTTTTTCAGTGGAAGGGAATGAGAGACGAGTCAGGATCGAGGGAAATATGAACAGAGCAAAGTACAGAGAGATCCTTGATGAAAACCTGCTCCAGAGTGCTCAGGACCTCAGACTGGGGTGAAGGTTCACCTTCCAAGAGGACAACAACCCTAAGCACACAGCCAAGATAACGCAGGAGTGGCTTCGGCACAAGTCTCTGAGTCTCCTTGAGTGGCCCAGCCAGAGCCCGGACTTGAACCTGTGCAGCAAAACTCCACATCCAACCTGACAGAGCTTGAGAGGATCACAAGAGAAGAATTGGAGAAACACCCCAAATACAGGTGTGCCAAGCTTGTAGCGTCATACCCAAGAAGACTCAAGGCTGTAATCGCTGCTAAAGGTGCTTCAACAAAGTACTGAGTAAAGGGTCTGAACACTGACATGAATGTGATATTTCCATTATATTTTATACCCGTACATTTTATAAATAATATTATAAAAAAATAAAAAAATGTTTTTGCTTTTTTAATTGTGGGGTATTGTGTGAAGATTGACAAGAGAAAAAAAACTATTTAATCCACTTTAGTACAAAGCTGTACGCTTAGCGTAACGTAGCAAATTGTGAAAAAGTCAAGGGTTCTCAATACTTTGCGAATGCACAACCCAGAAGCTATTTATTTGTTGTCGCTAAAATTCACCTTCTTTCACAATGACGGTTAAAGAAAAACATTTCAAACGACGTTTTAATACTCACCCACAACTTGGGATAACTGTATTCATCTCAGATTACAGCATTTTGCAATGTGGAGCGATTATTACAACAAGACGCCAACTGTCACGCTTTCCACCTTTCCAACTCGGTCCAACCACTCATAGTAATGTATAGCTCTGGTCCAGAGCGTTACAGTTCCTCCACTAATAACTCATAGTAATGTATAGCTCTGGTCCAGAGCGTTACAGTCCCTCCACTAATAACTCATAGTAATGTATAGCTCTGGTCCAGAGCGTTACAGTCCCTCCACTAATAACTCATAGTAATGTATAGCTCTGGTCCAGAGCGTTACAGTTCCTCCACTAATAACTCATAGTAATGTATAGCTCTGGTCCAGAGCGTTACAGTTCCTCCACTAATAACTCATAGTAATGTATAGCTCTGGTCCAGAGCGTTACAGGTCCTCAACTAATAACTCATAGTAATGTATAGCTCTGGTCCAGAGCGTTACAGCTCCTCCACTAATAACTCATAGTAATGTATAGCTCTGGTCCAGAGCGTTACAGTTCCTCCACTAATAACTCATAGTAATGTATAGCTCTGGTCCAGAGCGTTAGAGTTCCTCCACTAATAACTCATAGTAATGTATAGCTCTGGTCCAGAGCGTTACAGTTCCTCCACTAATAATAACTAATAAATAACTAATAAACTACTGGAGTTACACTAGGATATAAACTACTGGAGTTACACTATAAACTACTGGAGTTACACTATAAACTACTGGAGTTACACTAGGATATAAACTACTGGAGTTACTCTATAAAACTCCTGGAGTTACACTATAAACTACTGGAGTTACACTATAAACTACTGGAGTTACACTAGGATATAAACTACTGGAGTTACACTAGGATATAAACTACTGGAGTTACACTAGGATATAAACTACTGGAGTTACACTAGGATATAAACTACTGGAGTTACACTAGGATATAAACTACTGGAGTTACACTATAAACTACTGGAGTTACACTAGGATACAAACTACTGGAGTTACAATATAAACTACTGGAGTTACACTAGGATATAAACTACTGGAGTTACACTATAAACTACTGGAGTTACACTATACAACTACTGGAGTTACACTATAAACTACTGGAGTTACACTAGGATATAAACTATTGGAGTTACACTATAAACTACTGGAGTTACACTATAAACTACTGGAGTTACACTAGGATATAAACTACTGGAGTTACACTATAAACTACTGGAGTTACACTAGGATATAAACTACTGGAGTTACACTAGGATATAAACTACTGGACTTATACTATAAACTACTGGAGTTACACTAGGATATAAACTACTGGAGTTACACTAGGATATAAACTACTGGAGTTACACTATAAAACTACTGGAGTTACACTATAAAACTACTGGAGTTACACTATAAAACTACTGGAGTTACACTAGGATATAAACTACTGGAGTTACACCAGGATATAAACTACTGGAGTTACACTATAAAGCTACTGGAGTTACACTATAAAACTACTGGAGTTACACTAGGATATAAACTCCTGGAGTTACACTATAAACTACTGGAGTTACACTATAAACTACTGGAGTTACACTAGGATATAAACTACTGGAGTTACACTAGGATATAAACTACTGGAGTTACACTAGGATATAAACTACTGGAGTTACACTATAAACTACTGGAGTTACACTAGGATACAAACTACTGGAGTTACACTATAAACTACTGGAGTTACACTAGGATATAAACTACTGGAGTTACACTATAAACTACTGGAGTTACAATATAAACTACTGGAGTTACACTAGGATATAAACTACTGGAGTTACACTATAAACTACTGGAGTTACACTAGGATATAAACTATTGGAGTTACACTATAAACTACTGGAGTTACACTATAAACTACTGGAGTTACACTAGGATATAAACTACTGTAGTTACACTATAAACTACTGGAGTTACACTATAAACTACTGGAGTTACACTAGGATATAAAATACTGGAGTTACACTATAAACTACTGGAGTTACACTATAAACTACTGGAGTTACACTAGGATATAAACTACTGGAGTTACACTATAAACTACTGGAGTTACACTATAAACTACTGGAGTTACACTAGGATATAAACTACTGGAGTTACTCTATAAAACTCCTGGAGTTACACTATAAACTACTGGAGTTACACTATAAACTACTGGAGTTACACTAGGATATAAACTACTGGAGTTACACTAGGATATAAACTACTGGAGTTACACTAGGATATAAACTACTGGAGTTACACTAGGATATAAACTACTGGAGTTACACTAGGATATAAACTACTGGAGTTACACTATAAACTACTGGAGTTACACTAGGATACAAACTACTGGAGTTACAATATAAACTACTGGAGTTACACTAGGATATAAACTACTGGAGTTACACTATAAACTACTGGAGTTACACTATACAACTACTGGAGTTACACTATAAACTACTGGAGTTACACTAGGATATGAACTATTGGAGTTACACTATAAACTACTGGAGTTACACTATAAACTACTGGAGTTACACTAGGATATAAACTACTGGAGTTACACTATAAACTACTGGAGTTACACTAGGATATAAACTACTGGAGTTACACTAGGATATAAACTACTGGACTTATACTATAAACTACTGGAGTTACACTATAAACTACTGGAGTTACACTAGATATAAACTACTGGAGTTACACTATAAACTACTGGAATTACACTATACAACTACTGGAGTTACACTATAAACTACTGGAGTTACACTAGGATATAAACTATTGGAGTTACACTATAAACTACTGGAGTTACACTATAAACTACTGGAGTTACACTAGGATATAAACTATTGGAGTTACACTATAAACTACTGGAGTTACACTAGGATATAAACTACTGGAGTTACACTATAAACTACTGGAGTTACACTAGGATATAAACTACTGGAGTTACACTAGGATATAAACTACTGGAGTTACACTAGGATATAAACTACTCGAGTTACTCTATAAAACTACTGAAGTTACACTATAAACTACTGGAGTTACACTAGGATATAAACTATTGGAGTTACACTAGGATATAAACTACTGGAGTTACACCAGGATATAAACTACTGGAGTTACACTATAAACTACTGGAGTTACACTATAAAGCTACTGGAGTTACACTATAAAACTACTGGAGTTACACTAGGATATAAACTCCTGGAGTTACACTATAAACTACTGGAGTTACACTATAAACTACAGGAGTTACACTAGGATATAAACTACTGGAGTTACACTAGGATATAAACTACTGGAGTTACACTATAAAACTACTGGAGTTACACTATAAAACTACTGGAGTTACACTATAAAACTACTGGAGTTACACTAGGATATAAACTACTGGAGTTACACCAGGATATAAACTACTGGAGTTACACTATAAAGCTACTGGAGTTACACTATAAAACTATTGGAGTTACACTAGGATATAAACTCCTGGAGTTACACTATAAACTACTGGAGTTACACTATAAACTACTGGAGTTACACTAGGATATAAACTACTGGAGTTACACTAGGATATAAACTACTGGAGTTACACTAGGATATAAACTACTGGAGTTACACTAGGATATAAACTACTGGAGTTACACTAGGATATAAACTACTGGAGTTACACTAGGATATAAACTACTGGAGTTACACTAGGATATAAACTACTGGAGTTACACTATAAACTACTGGAGTTACACTAGGATACAAACTACTGGAGTTACAATATAAACTACTGGAGTTACACTAGGATATAAACTACTGGAGTTACACTATAAACTACTGGAGTTACACTATACAACTACTGGAGTTACACTATAAACTACTGGAGTTACACTAGGATATGAACTATTGGAGTTACACTATAAACTACTGGAGTTACACTATAAACTACTGGAGTTACACTAGGATATAAACTACTGGAGTTACACTATAAACTACTGGAGTTACACTAGGATATAAACTACTGGAGTTACACTAGGATATAAACTACTGGACTTATACTATAAACTACTGGAGTTACACTATAAACTACTGGAGTTACACTAGATATAAACTACTGGAGTTACACTATAAACTACTGGAATTACACTATACAACTACTGGAGTTACACTATAAACTACTGGAGTTACACTAGGATATAAACTATTGGAGTTACACTAGGATATAAACTACTGGAGTTACACTAGGATATAAACTACTCGAGTTACTCTATAAAACTACTGAAGTTACACTATAAACTACTGGAGTTACACTATAAACTACTGGAGTTACACTATAAACTACTGGAGTTACACTAGGATATAAACTATTGGAGTTACACTAGGATATAAACTACTGGAGTTACACCAGGATATAAACTACTGGAGTTACACTATAAACTACTGGAGTTACACTATAAAGCTACTGGAGTTACACTATAAAACTACTGGAGTTACACTAGGATATAAACTCCTGGAGTTACACTATAAACTACTGGAGTTACACTATAAACTACTGGAGTTACACTAGGATATAAACTACTGGAGTTACACTAGGATATAAACTACTGGAGTTACACTATAAAACTACTGGAGTTACACTATAAAACTACTGGAGTTACACTATAAAACTACTGGAGTTACACTAGGATATAAACTACTGGAGTTACACCAGGATATAAACTACTGGAGTTACACTATAAAGCTACTGGAGTTACACTATAAAACTACTGGAGTTACACTAGGATATAAACTCCTGGAGTTACACTATAAACTACTGGAGTTACACTATAAACTACTGGAGTTACACTAGGATATAAACTACTGGAGTTACACTAGGATATAAACTACTGGAGTTACACTAGGATATAAACTACTGGAGTTACACTATAAACTACTGGAGTTACACTAGGATACAAACTACTGGAGTTACACTATAAACTACTGGAGTTACACTAGGATATAAACTACTGGAGTTACACTATAAACTACTGGAGTTACAATATAAACTACTGGAGTTACACTAGGATATAAACTACTGGAGTTACACTATAAACTACTGGAGTTACACTAGGATATAAACTATTGGAGTTACACTATAAACTACTGGAGTTACACTATAAACTACTGGAGTTACACTAGGATATAAACTACTGTAGTTACACTATAAACTACTGGAGTTACACTATAAACTACTGGAGTTACACTAGGATATAAACTACTGGAGTTACACTATAAACTACTGGAGTTACACTATAAACTACTGGAGTTACACTAGGATATAAACTACTGGAGTTACACTATAAACTACTGGAGTTACACTATAAACTACTGGAGTTACACTAGGATATAAACTACTGGAGTTACTCTATAAAACTCCTGGAGTTACACTATAAACTACTGGAGTTACACTATAAACTACTGGAGTTACACTAGGATATAAACTACTGGAGTTACACTAGGATATAAACTACTGGAGTTACACTAGGATATAAACTACTGGAGTTACACTAGGATATAAACTACTGGAGTTACACTAGGATATAAACTACTGGAGTTACACTATAAACTACTGGAGTTACACTAGGATACAAACTACTGGAGTTACAATATAAACTACTGGAGTTACACTAGGATATAAACTACTGGAGTTACACTATAAACTACTGGAGTTACACTATACAACTACTGGAGTTACACTATAAACTACTGGAGTTACACTAGGATATGAACTATTGGAGTTACACTATAAACTACTGGAGTTACACTATAAACTACTGGAGTTACACTAGGATATAAACTACTGGAGTTACACTATAAACTACTGGAGTTACACTAGGATATAAACTACTGGAGTTACACTAGGATATAAACTACTGGACTTATACTATAAACTACTGGAGTTACACTATAAACTACTGGAGTTACACTAGATATAAACTACTGGAGTTACACTATAAACTACTGGAATTACACTATACAACTACTGGAGTTACACTATAAACTACTGGAGTTACACTAGGATATAAACTATTGGAGTTACACTAGGATATAAACTACTGGAGTTACACTAGGATATAAACTACTCGAGTTACTCTATAAAACTACTGAAGTTACACTATAAACTACTGGAGTTACACTAGGATATAAACTATTGGAGTTACACTAGGATATAAACTACTGGAGTTACACCAGGATATAAACTACTGGAGTTACACTATAAACTACTGGAGTTACACTATAAAGCTACTGGAGTTACACTATAAAACTACTGGAGTTACACTAGGATATAAACTCCTGGAGTTACACTATAAACTACTGGAGTTACACTATAAACTACTGGAGTTACACTAGGATATAAACTACTGGAGTTACACTAGGATATAAACTACTGGAGTTACACTATAAAACTACTGGAGTTACACTATAAAACTACTGGAGTTACACTATAAAACTACTGGAGTTACTCTAGGATATAAACTACTGGAGTTACACCAGGATATAAACTACTGGAGTTACACTATAAAGCTACTGGAGTTACACTATAAAACTATTGGAGTTACACTAGGATATAAACTCCTGGAGTTACACTATAAACTACTGGAGTTACACTATAAACTACTGGAGTTACACTAGGATATAAACTACTGGAGTTACACTAGGATATAAACTACTGGAGTTACACTAGGATATAAACTACTGGAGTTACACTAGGATAAAAACTACTGGAGTTACACTAGGATATAAACTACTGGAGTTACACTAGGATATAAACTACTGGAGTTACACTAGGATATAAACTACTGGAGTTACACTATAAACTACTGGAGTTACACTAGGATACAAACTACTGGAGTTACAATATAAACTACTGGAGTTACACTAGGATATAAACTACTGGAGTTACACTATAAACTACTGGAGTTACACTATACAACTACTGGAGTTACACTATAAACTACTGGAGTTACACTAGGATATGAACTATTGGAGTTACACTATAAACTACTGGAGTTACACTATAAACTACTGGAGTTACACTAGGATATAAACTACTGGAGTTACACTATAAACTACTGGAGTTACACTAGGATATAAACTACTGGAGTTACACTAGGATATAAACTACTGGACTTATACTATAAACTACTGGAGTTACACTATAAACTACTGGAGTTACACTAGATATAAACTACTGGAGTTACACTATAAACTACTGGAATTACACTATACAACTACTGGAGTTACACTATAAACTACTGGAGTTACACTAGGATATAAACTATTGGAGTTACACTAGGATATAAACTACTGGAGTTACACTAGGATATAAACTACTCGAGTTACTCTATAAAACTACTGAAGTTACACTATAAACTACTGGAGTTACACTAGGATATAAACTATTGGAGTTACACTAGGATATAAACTACTGGAGTTACACCAGGATATAAACTACTGGAGTTACACTATAAACTACTGGAGTTACACTATAAAGCTACTGGAGTTACACTATAAAACTACTGGAGTTACACTAGGATATAAACTCCTGGAGTTACACTATAAACTACTGGAGTTACACTATAAACTACTGGAGTTACACTAGGATATAAACTACTGGAGTTACACTAGGATATAAACTACTGGAGTTACACTATAAAACTACTGGAGTTACACTATAAAACTACTGGAGTTACACTATAAAACTACTGGAGTTACACTAGGATATAAACTACTGGAGTTACACCAGGATATAAACTACTGGAGTTACACTATAAAGCTACTGGAGTTACACTATAAAACTATTGGAGTTACACTAGGATATAAACTCCTGGAGTTACACTATAAACTACTGGAGTTACACTATAAACTACTGGAGTTACACTAGGATATAAACTACTGGAGTTACACTAGGATATAAACTACTGGAGTTACACTAGGATATAAACTACTGGAGTTACACTAGGATATAAACTACTGGAGTTACACTAGGATATAAACTACTGGAGTTACACTAGGATATAAACTACTGGAGTTACACTAGGATATAAACTACTGGAGTTACACTATAAACTACTGGAGTTACACTAGGATACAAACTACTGGAGTTACAATATAAACTACTGGAGTTACACTAGGATATAAACTACTGGAGTTACACTATAAACTACTGGAGTTACACTATACAACTACTGGAGTTACACTATAAACTACTGGAGTTACACTAGGATATGAACTATTGGAGTTACACTATAAACTACTGGAGTTACACTATAAACTACTGGAGTTACACTAGGATATAAACTACTGGAGTTACACTATAAACTACTGGAGTTACACTAGGATATAAACTACTGGAGTTACACTAGGATATAAACTACTGGACTTATACTATAAACTACTGGAGTTACACTATAAACTACTGGAGTTACACTAGATATAAACTACTGGAGTTACACTATAAACTACTGGAATTACACTATACAACTACTGGAGTTACACTATAAACTACTGGAGTTACACTAGGATATAAACTATTGGAGTTACACTAGGATATAAACTACTGGAGTTACACTAGGATATAAACTACTCGAGTTACTCTATAAAACTACTGAAGTTACACTATAAACTACTGGAGTTACACTAGGATATAAACTATTGGAGTTACACTAGGATATAAACTACTGGAGTTACACCAGGATATAAACTACTGGAGTTACACTATAAACTACTGGAGTTACACTATAAAGCTACTGGAGTTACACTATAAAACTACTGGAGTTACACTAGGATATAAACTCCTGGAGTTACACTATAAACTACTGGAGTTACACTATAAACTACTGGAGTTACACTAGGATATAAACTACTGGAGTTACACTAGGATATAAACTACTGGAGTTACACTATAAAACTACTGGAGTTACACTATAAAACTACTGGAGTTACACTATAAAACTACTGGAGTTACACTAGGATATAAACTACTGGAGTTACACCAGGATATAAACTACTGGAGTTACACTATAAAGCTACTGGAGTTACACTATAAAACTACTGGAGTTACACTAGGATATAAACTCCTGGAGTTACACTATAAACTACTGGAGTTACACTATAAACTACTGGAGTTACACTAGGATATAAACTACTGGAGTTACACTAGGATATAAACTACTGGAGTTACACTAGGATATAAACTACTGGAGTTACACTATAAACTACTGGAGTTACACTAGGATACAAACTACTGGAGTTACACTATAAACTACTGGAGTTACACTAGGATATAAACTACTGGAGTTACACTATAAACTACTGGAGTTACAATATAAACTACTGGAGTTACACTAGGATATAAACTACTGGAGTTACACTATAAACTACTGGAGTTACACTAGGATATAAACTACTGTAGTTACACTATAAACTACTGGAGTTACACTATAAACTACTGGAGTTACACTAGGATATAAACTACTGGAGTTACACTATAAACTACTGGAGTTACACTATAAACTACTGGAGTTACACTAGGATATAAACTACTGGAGTTACACTATAAACTACTGGAGTTACACTATAAACTACTGGAGTTACACTAGGATATAAACTACTGGAGTTACACTATAAACTACTGGAATTACACTATACAACTACTGGAGTTACACTATAAACTACTGGAGTTACACTAGGATATAAACTATTGGAGTTACACTAGAATATAAACTACTGGAGTTACACTAGGATATAAACTACTCGAGTTACTCTATAAAACTACTGAAGTTACACTATAAACTACTGGAGTTACACTAGGATATAAACTATTGGAGTTACACTAGGATATAAACTACTGGAGTTACACCAGGATATAAACTACTGGAGTTACACTATAAACTACTGGAGTTACACTATAAAGCTACTGGAGTTACACTATAAAACTACTGGAGTTACACTAGGATATAAACTCCTGGAGTTACACTATAAACTACTGGAGTTACACTATCAACTACTGGAGTTACACTAGGATATAAACTACTGGAGTTACACTAGGATATAAACTACTGGAGTTACACTATAAAACTACTGGAGTTACACTATAAAACTACTGGAGTTACACTCTAAAACTACTGGAGTTACACTAGGATATAAACTACTGGAGTTACACCAGGATATAAACTACTGGAGTTACACTATAAAGCTACTGGAGTTACACTATAAAACTACTGGAGTTACACTAGGATATAAACTCCTGGAGTTACACTATAAACTACTGGAGTTACACTATAAACTACTGGAGTTACACTAGGATATAAACTACTGGAGTTACACTAGGATATAAACTACTGGAGTTACACTAGGATATAAACTACTGGAGTTACACTATAAACTACTGGAGTTACACTAGGATACAAACTACTGGAGTTACACTATAAACTACTGGAGTTACACTAGGATATAAACTACTGGAGTTACACTATAAACTACTGGAGTTACACTAGGATATAAACTACTGGAGTTACACTATAAACTACTGGAGTTACACTAGGATATAAACTATTGGAGTTACACTATAAACTACTGGAGTTACACTATAAACTACTGGAGTTACACTAGGATATAAACTACTGTAGTTACACTATAAACTACTGGAGTTACACTATAAACTACTGGAGTTACACTAGGATATAAACTACTGGAGTTACACTATAAACTACTGGAGTTACACTATAAACTACTGGAGTTACACTAGGATATAAACTACTGGAGTTACACTAGGATATAAACTACTGGAGTTACACTAGGATATAAACTACTGGAGTTACACTATAAACTACTGGAGTTACACTAGGATACAAACTACTGGAGTTACACTATAAACTACTGGAGTTACACTAGGATATAAACTACTGGAGTTACACTATAAACTACTGGAGTTACAATATAAACTACTGGAGTTACACTAGGATATAAACTACTGGAGTTACACTATAAACTACTGGAGTTACACTAGGATATAAACTACTGGAGTTACACTATAAACTACTGGAGTTACACTATAAACTACTGGAGTTACACTATAAACTACTGGAGTTACACTAGGATATAAACTATTGGAGTTACACTATAAACTACTGGAGTTACACTATAAACTACTGGAGTTACACTAGGATATAAACTACTGTAGTTACACTATAAACTACTGGAGTTACACTATAAACTACTGGAGTTACACTAGGATATAAACTACTGGAGTTACACTATAAACTACTGGAGTTACACTATAAACTACTGGAGTTACACTAGGATATAAACTACTGGAATTACACTATAAACTACTGGAGTTACACTATAAACTACTGGAGTTACACTAGGATATAAACTACTGGAGTTACTCTATAAAACTACTGGAGTTACACTATACAACTACTGGAGTTACACTATAAACTACTGGAGTTACACTATAAACTACTGGAGTTACACTATAAACTACTGGAGTTACACTATAAACTACTAGAGTTACACTATAAACTACTGGAGTTACACTATAAACTACTGGAGTTACACTAGGATATAAACTACTGGAGTTACACTATAAACTACTGGAGTTACACTAGGATATAAACTATTGGAGTTACACTAGGATATAAACTACTCGAGTTACTCTATAAAACTACTGAAGTTACACTAGGATATAAACTACTGTAGTTACTCTATAAAACTACTGTAGTTACTCTATAAATCTCATATTTATGTCCAATAATCATGTTGTAAAGGAATCTTTTCGTTGTATATTTGACTGCTCAGGTGGTAGTAGCTCTAATTCAATGTGCTCTTCATTCCTCTTTCCTGTTCCATAAGAACCACTGTCAACATCACTGACTGTAGCAGAGCTGTGGTCTACTGCAGGACTGTTTCAATCAGTAATCCACTGTTGGTGCTTCAGTGGATTTCTGTCCTGGATGTAAAAGTACATAGTAAATACTTAAAACCTCCATCACCCTTATGCAGTCTATCACTGTGTCCCAATGGAACCCTGCACGACTTTAGACCAGAGACCTATTCCCTATATAGGGCACTGCTTTAGACCAGGGACCTATTCCCTATATAGTACACAACTATAGACCAGAGCCCTATTCCCTACATAGTGCATTACTTTTTGACCAGAGCCCTATTCCCTACATAGTGCATTACTTTTTGACCAGAGCCCTATTCCCTACATAGTGCATAACTTTTTGACCAGAGCCCTATTCCATTAATAGAGCACTACCTTTTGACCAGAGCCCTATTCCCTACATAGTGCATAACTTTTTGACCAGAGCCCTATTCCATTAATAGAGCACTACCTTTTGACCAGAGCCCTATTCCCTACATAGTGCATAACTTTTTGACCAGAGCCCTATTCCATTAATAGAGCACTACCTTTTGACCAGAGCACTATTCCCTATATAGTGCACAACTGGGCCCTGCTCAAAATCAGTGCACATTAATAAGGAGATAGGGTATGGTTTGGGACGCCGGGTAGGTTTATATGACCTGCAGGGTTCATAGAGGAGGTCTCGGGCATCCTGTAAAGCACAGATGAGATGAGCACAGCGGAAGGTGAAACTTTATTGGAGTAAAGTGGCCATCTGCTGATTGGCTAAAAGGGCAGAGGTGAATGTTTATGGACTCAATAAACCCAACGCCACGGTGGATCTATTGATTACACTATGATGACTAAAAACACTTCACATAGTGGAACCACAGCCCTTTGAGTTGGCTTAATTCAAACGGTCAATTTGACAAGTCCCCCTTCTGACATGTCCCCCTTCTGACATGTCCCCCTTCACACATGTCCCCCTTCTGACATGTTCCCCTTCTGACATGTCCCCCTTCTGACATGTCCCCCTTCTGACATGTCCCCCTTCTGACATGTCCCCCTTCTGACATGTCCCCCTTCTGACATGTTCCCCTTCTGACATGTCCCCCTTCTCACATGTCCCCCTTCTGACATGTCCCCCTTCTGACATGTCCCCCTTCTGACATGTCCCCCTTCTGACATGTCCCCCTTCTGACATGTCCCCCTTCTGGCATGTCCCCCTTCTCACATGTCCTCCTTCTGACATGTCCCCCTTCTGACATGTCCCCCTTCACACATGTCCCCCTTCTGACATGTCCCCCTTCTGACATGTCCCCCTTCTGACATGTCCCCCTTCTCACATGTCACCTTCTGACATGTCCCCCTACTGACATGTCCCCCTTCTGACATGTCCCCCTTCTGACATGTCCCCCTTCTGACATGTCCCCCTTCTGACATGTCCCCCTTCTGACATGTCCCCCTTCACACATGTCCCCCTTCTGACATGTCCCCCTTCTGACATGTCCCCCTTCTGACATGTCCCCCTTCTGACATGTCCCCCTTCTCACATGTCCCCCTTCTGATTTGTCCCCCTTCTGACATGTCCCCCTTCTTACAAGTCCCCCTTCTTACAAGTCCCCCTTCTGACATGTCCCCCTTCTGACTTGTCCCCCTTCTGACATGTCCCCCTTCTTACAAATCCCCCTTCTGACATGTCCCCCTTCTGACATGTCCCCCTTCTTACAAATCCCCCTTCTGACATGTCCCCCTTCTGACATGTCCCCCTTCTGACATATCCCCCTTCTGACATGTCCCCCTTCTTACAAATCCCCCTTCTGACATGTCCCCCTTCTGACAAATCCCCCTTCTGACATGTCCCCCTTCTGACATGTCCCCCTTCTGACATGTCCCCCTTCTTACAAATCCCCCTTCTGACATGTTCCCCTTCTGACATGTCCCCCTTCTTACAAATCCCCCTTCTGACATGTTCCCCTTCTGACATGTCCCCCTTCTGACATGTCCCCCTTCTGACATGTCCCCCTTCTGACATGTCCCCCTTCTGACATGTCCCCCTTCTGACAAGTCCCCCTTCTGACATGTCCCCCTTCTGACATGTGCCCCTTCTTACAAATCCCCCTTCTGACAAGTCCCCCTTCTGACATGTCCCCCTTCTGACATGTCCCCCTTCTGACATGTCCCCCTTCTGACATGTCCCCCTTCTGACATGTCCCCCTTCTGACATGTCCCCCTTCTGACATGTCCCCATTCTGACATGTCCCCCTTCTGACATGTCCCCCTTCTGACATGTCCTCCTTCTTACAAATCCCCCTTCTGACATGTCCCCCTTCTGACATGTCCCCCTTCTGACATGTCCCCCTTCTCACATGTCCCCCTTCTGACATGTCCCCCTTCTGACATGTCCCCCTTCTGACATGTCCTCCTTCTTACAAATCCCCCTTCTGACATGTCCTTCTTCTTACAAATCCCCCTTCTGACATGTCCCCCTTCTGACATGTCCCCCTTCTGACATGTCCCCCTTCTGACATGTCCCCCTTCTGACATGTCCCCCTTCTGACATGTCCCCTTCTCACATGTCCCCCTTCTGACATGTCCCCCTTCTGACATGTCCTCCTTCTTACAAATCCCCCTTCTGACATGTCCCCCTTCTGACATGTCCCCCTTCTGACATGTCCCCCTTCTGACAAACAGGGTTGGGGAGTACCGGATTACATGTGCTTGCTTTTCAGTTCAGAAGGATGTTTGTGAAAAACTAATGTTTGACTCTTCTCTGTTTTCTCAACGACATTCAAATCAGCATTGAAAAAAGGTGCAAGTTTAAATTTGTTCCACCCCGAGCGAGTCTGACCACAAGTCAGAGACCACTGTGATGGCACACCAAATGATGACCACCAATCAGAGACCACTATGATGACACCCCAAATGATGACCACCAATCAGAGACCACTTTGATGACACAACAAATGTGTTTGGAGCAGGATAAGGATTTTGTAGGCTACAGTCCAAGCTATTTCATCCAACTGCTGTCGGCATCCAAAGATTATCCAACTTGAATAAACGCTTGGAGGTAAAGATGACAGTTTGTCACGTTCTGACCTTAGTTCTTTTGTTATGTCTTTGTTTTAGGTTGGTCGGGGCGTGAGTTGGGGTGGGTTGTCTATGTTCGTTTTTCTATGTTGTGTTTTGCGTTTGGCCTGGTATGGTTCTCAATCAGAGGCAGGTGTCGTTCGTTGTCTCTGATTGAGAATCATACTTAGGTAGCCTTTTTCCCACCTGTGTTTCGTGGGAGATTGTTTTCTGTCTTTGTGTATGTCACCAGACAAGACTGTTTCGGTTTCGTTCGTTCACTTTGCTGTTTTTGTTCAGTGTTCAATTTCTTTATTAAAAAGATGGACACTTACCACGTTGTGCATTGGTCCTCACCTTCTTCCACCGCCAACGGCCATTACAGAATCACCCACCGCCAAAGGACCAAGCAGCGTGGTATCGGGCAGCAGCAGAAATCTCGGGACTCATGGACATGGGAGGAGATTCTGGATGGCAAGGGACCCTGAGCACAGGCTGGGGAATATCACCACCCCAAAGCAGAGCTGGAGGCAGCGAAAGCTGAGCGGAGGTGGTATGAGGAGGCAGCACGGCAGTAAGGCTGGGGAATATCACCACCCCAAAGCAGAGCTGGAGGCAGCACGGCAGTAAGGCTGGGGAATATCACCACCCCAAAGCAGAGCTGGAGGCAGCGAAAGCTGAGCGGAGGTGGTATGAGGAGGCAGCACGGCAGCAAGGCTGGGGAATATCGCCACCCCAAAGCAGAGCTGGAGGCAGCGAAAGCTGAGCGGAGGTGGTATGAGGAGGCAGCACGGCAGTAAGGCTGGGACGAGAGGCAGCCTCAAATATTTATTGGGAGGGGCACACGGGGAGTGTGGCTAAGTCAGGTAGGAGACCTGAGCCAACTCCCCGTGCTTACCGTGGAGAGAGGTGGACCGGGGAGGCATAACTACAGACTCATGGCTCCTAAGTTGCCCCTCAATATAACTACAAAGACTCATGACTCCTGTGTTTCCCCTCAATATAACTACAGAATCTCATGGGTGCCATTTGGGATGTGTATCCTCACCCATCGGTCTGTTATTCAGATCAGTTTCCATCTGGGATGTGTATCCTCACCCATCAGTCTGTTATTCAGATCAGTTTCCATCTGGGATGTGTATCCTCACCCATCGGTCTGTTATTCAGATCAGTTTCCATCTGGGATGTGTATCCTCACCCATCAGTCTGTTATTCAGATCAGTTTCCATCTGGGATGTGTATCCTCACCCATCGGTCTGTTATTCAGATCAGTTTCCATCTGGGATGTGTGTCCTCACCCATCAGTCTGTTATACAGATTAGTTACCATTTGGGATGTGTCCTCACCCATCAGTCTGTTATACAGATTAGGGTGCCATTTGGGATGTGTGTCCTCACCCATCAGTCTGTTATTCAGATTAGGGTACCATTTGGCATGTGTCCTCACCCATCAGTCTGTTATACAGATTCACCAGCAGGTGTCAGTGCTGCACTTCACATGACAGTGACTGGCTGTGTTCCTAGTGTCATCTCTTCCCCGATCAGATCAGGTGTGTGTGTGTGTGTGTGTGTGTGTGTGTGTGTGTGTGTGTGTGTGTGTGTGTGTGTGTGTGTGTGTGTGTGTGTGTGTGTGTGTGTACTAGTATTAGCGGACCGTCTGAAATGAAGGAAAAACATTTTTTTCAGCATCTCCACTACGAAGGTAGTTGTATAATTAAGAACAGTATCTTTCAGAATTCAATAGTTGGACTTGTTAGGAGTTGTTCACTACAGAGCAAAGCAGAGGTCTAGTGTCTGTCTGGAGTGGCTCTACTATTGATGAAGAAAGAACAGTCACCCAGGGTTTCAGCTAGTTAGTCTGGAGTGGTTCCACTATTGATGAAGAAAGAACAGTCACCCAGGGTTTCAGCTGGTTCAGCTGGTTAGTCTGGAGTGGCTCTACTATTGATGAAGAAAGAACAGTCACCCAGGGCTTCAGCTGGTTCAGCTGGTTAGTCTGGTAGAAAACCCCTTCAGCTGGTTAGTCTGGTAGAAAACCCCTTCAGCTGGTTCAGCTGGTTAGTCTGGTAGCAAACCCCTTCAGCTGGTTCAGCTGGTTAGACTGGTAGCAAACCCCTTCAGCTGGTTCAGCTGGTTAGTCTGGTAGCAAACCCCTTCAGCTGGTTCAGCTGGTTAGTCTGGTAGCAAACCCCTTCAGCTGGTTCAGCTGGTTAGTCTGGTAGCAAACCCCTTCAGCTGGTTAGTCTGGTAGAAAACCCATTCAGCTGGTTCAGCTGGTTAGTCTGGTAGCAAACCCCTTCAGCTGGTTCAGCTGGTTAGTCTGGTAGAAAACAGCTGGTTCAGCTGGTTAGTCTGGTAGCAAACCCCTTCAGCTGGTTAGTCTGGTAGCAAACCCCTTCAGCTGGTTCAGCTGGTTAGTCTGGTAGCAAACCCCTTCAGCTGGTTCAGCTGGTTAGTCTGGTAGAAAACCCCTTCAGCTGGTTAGTCTGATAGCAAACCCCTTCAGCTGGTTCAGCTGGTTAGTCTGGTAGCAAACCCCTTCAGCTGGTTCAGCTGGTTAGTCTGGTAGAAAACCCCTTCAGCTGGTTCAGCTGGTTAGTCTGGTAGTAAACCCCTTCAGCTGGTTCAGCTGGTTAGTCTGGTAGCAAACCCCTTCAGCTGGTTCAGCTGGTTAGTCTGGTAGAAAACCCCTTCAGCTGGTTCAGCTGGTTAGTCTGGTAGAAAACCCCTTCAGCTGGTTCAGCTGGTTAGTCTGGTAGAAAACCCCTTCAGCTGGTTCAGCTAGTTAGTCTGGTAGAAAACCCCTTCAGCTGGTTAGTCTGGTAGCAAACCCCTTCAGCTGGTTAGTCTGGTAGCAAACCCCTTCAGCTGGTTAGTCTGGTAGCAAACCCCTTCAGCTGGTTAGTCTGGTAGCAAACCCCTTCAGCTGGTTAGTCTGGTAGCAAACCCCTTCAGCTGGTTCAGCTGGTTAGTCTGGCAGCAAACCCCTTCAGCTGGTTCAGCTGGTTAGTCTGGCAGCAAACCCCTTCAGCTGGTTCAGCTGGTTAGTTTGGTAGCAAACCCCTTCAGCTGGTTCAGCTGGTTAGTCTGGTAGAAACCCCCTTCAGCTGGTTGGTCTGGTAGAAAACCCCTTCAGCTGGTTAGTCTGGTAGAAAACCCCTTCAGCTGGTTAGTCTGGTAGAAAACCCCTTCAGCTGGTTAGTCTGGTAGAAAACCCCTTCAGCTGGTTAGTCTGGTAGCAAACCCCTTCAGCTGGTTAGTCTGGTAGCAAACCCCTTCAGCTGGTTAGTTTGGTAGCAAACCCCTTCAGCTGGTTCAGCTGGTTAGTCTGGTAGCAAACCCCTTCAGCTGGTTCAGCTGGTTAGTCTGGTACCAAACCCCTTCAGCTGGTTCAGCTGGTTAGTCTGGTAGCAAACCCCTTCAGCTGGTTCAGCTGGTTAGTCTGGTAGAAAACCCCTTCAGCTGGTTAGTCTGGTAGAAAACCCCTTCAGCTGGTTAGTCTGGTAGCAAACCCCTTCAGCTGGTTCAGCTGGTTAGTCTGGTAGTCTCTACCTCCCTGTTCTCCTAACCAGGGATGACTATACCTCCCTGTTCAACTAACCAGGGATGACTCTACCTCCCTGTTCTACTGGCCAGGGATGACTTCCCTCCCTGTTCTCCTAACCAGGGATAACTTTACCTCCCTGTTCTCCTAACCAGGGATGACTCTACCTCCCTGTTCTCCTAACCAGGGATGACTCTACCTCCCTGTTCTCCTAACCAGGGATGACTATACCTCCCTGTTCTCCTAACCAGGGATGACTCGACCTCCCTGTTCTCCAGCCCCTGCCTCCTCCTACCTTCCTGTTCTCCAGCCCCTGCCTCCTCCTACCTCCCTGTTCTTCAGCCCCTGCCTCCTCCTACCTCCCTATTCTCCAGCCCCTGCCTCCTCCTTCCTCCCTGTTCTCCAGCCCCTGCCTCCTCCTACCTCCCTGTTCTCCAGCCCCTGCCTCCCCCCACCTCCCTGTTCTCCAGTCATCAAATCAAATGTATTTATAAAGCCCTTCTTACACCAGCTGATATATCAAAGTGCTGTACAGAAACCCAGCCTAAAACCCCAAACAGCAAGCAATGCAGGTGTAGAAGCACGGTGGCTAGGAAAAACTCCCTAGAAAGGCCAGAAACGAGGAAGAAACCTAGAGAGGAACCGGGCTATGTGGGGTGGCCAGTCCTCTTCTGGCTGTGCCGGGTGGAGATTATAACAGAACATGGCCAAGATGTTCAAATGTTCATAAATTACCAGCATGGTCGAATAATAATAATCACAGTTTGAGTTGAGTTTGAGTTTATTTTTTATTTTTACAGGGACAGTGCACATTAATCAACGTTTCAGTAAAAGTGCCGGTTTTAGCCAGCCGGGTAATTTTCAACCGCAGTCCCTGGGCAGGTTATTAAAAACAATTACAATATAGACAATAGCAGCATAGAACAAGCAAGACATAGCAACATAGGACAAGCAAGATGTAGCATACAGACAGAGCAACATAGAACGAGCAAGACATAGCATACAGACAGAGCAACATAGGACAAGCATGATGTAGCATACAGACAGAGCAACATAAACAAAAAGCAGCAAGACAAAATTCATAAAAGCAACAAAGTGTTTCCACACCTCACAAGCTACAGACAACAGACAACATGGAAAGCGGCAACACACAGCTAGGGACCATGTTCACAAATCTGATTGACCTTTAGCCATGTCTTCAAGCATTTTGTGAAAGTGTGATATGTGGTGCAATTATGTGTGTCTGATGGCAGTGTATTCCAGACATGGAAAGCTCTCACAGAGAATGCAGATTTACTAAAGGTGCTTTTCCTTAGGGTAACTATACAGTCACCTCTCATGGCAGACCTTGTGGATCTGCTGCCATATGTCTGGGTTTTCTGTTTAACAAAAATATTGAGTGGAGGGGGAGCCAGGCCATTAAGGATCTTGAATACAAGACATGCGTCGGTGTATTGCACAAGATTTTCCCAACTCAAGAGCTCATGCTTTCTAAGAATGTGACAATGATGATGGCTATTGGGCTTCCTATCAAGCACTTTGAGAGCCTGTTTGTAGACAGACTGAATAGGTTTTAATGTTGTACAGCAAGCTTGGGCCCAACTAGTCAAGCAGTATGTTAAGTGGGGGATAGTAGTATCATAGATTTGAAGTACAGTTTTGCTAGTTGTTGTCGAGGGTGCAACAAGTCAGCACCTCAGGAGTAAATGTCATTTGGCTTTTCATAGCCGATCATTGAGAGTATCTCTACCGTTCCTGCTGTCTCTAGAGAGTTGAAAACAGCAGGTCTGGGACAGGTAGCATGTCCGGTGAACAGGTCAGGGTTCCATAGCTGCAGGCAGAACAGTTGAAACTGGAGCAGCAGCACGACCAGGTGGACTGTGGACAGCAGTCCTGAGGCATGGTCCTAGGGCTCAGGTCCTCCGAGAGAGAGAAAGAA